>NC_059358.1:2758079-2933079 GCF_019703515.2 Myxocyprinus asiaticus | reverse complement strand
AAACTACTCAAAAAGTACCATTAAAACTCCATATAACGTGTGCGGCATATTCCAACAAAGCACTGCGGTCGTTTTTTGTGACGAACAGGCTGAAATGTATTCAGTGATTTTTAATGTGTTAGTCACGTACTGTATATTGAAATTCATGTGTAGTGTTTGGCTACAACACGAAAAAAAAAAAAATGACAAAACTAGTATAAAAGTACCATGAATTTCAATACGATGTGTGCGCATTATTGCGAGTTTTCTTACGAAGCCTTACGATAGTTTTGTGTCAAGAACAGGCTGAAATTGAAGTCGTTATTCAGTGATATTCATGCACTTATGTGACGTATATTCGAACTTTTGTGTCGCCTTTAGCTGACACGCAAGAAAAAAAATACAAAACCACTATAAAAGTACCATAAAACTCCGTACAACGTGCGCGGCATATTCCGACCAAGCATCGCAGTAGTTTTGTGTGCGGAACAGATAGAAATTTAGGTAGCTATTCAGTGATGTTCACGTGCTAATCGCGTATATTTAAATTCGTGTGTCGCATTTGGCTACTACACACAATAAATAATGACAAAACCACTATAAAAGTACCATAACACTCCATTTAAAGTATAAGCAATATTCCGAGTCTTTTTACGAAGCCTTGCGATAGTTTTTGTGAAAATGCTGAAATTTAGGTAGTTATTCAGTGATTTCCACCATTGGCGTCGCCAGGTCATTTTTCCGGGGCTTCAGCCCCGAATGTAATTTTAAATGTAGCCTACGCAATAATATTGCTACATTTTGTTTGAAGTTCATGTGACGTGACACCCCCCCCCCCTCCCCCGCTCCCGCTAAGCCCTGAACCTCCTCAAGTCCTAGAAACGGCCCTTATTTCCACGGGCTATTCGCATTTGGCAACTACACACAAGAAATAATTACAAAACCAATGTAAATGTGTCATAACACTCCATACAACGTGTGCGCCATATTCCGAGTTTTCTTGCAAAGCCTTAAGATCGTTTTGTTTGAGGAATAGACTGAAATTTAGGTCGTTATTTAGTTAAATTCGGGCGTCGGTTGCGCATATTTGTACTTGTATGTCGCATTTGCCAACGACACGCTAAAAAATAATTACAAAACCATAGAAGTACCACAACACTCCATACAGCGAGTGCACCATATTCCGAATCTTCTTACGAAGCCTTAAGATAGTTTTGTTTGAGGAATAGACTGAAGATTTTCAGTGATGTGAACTACTTTTTTATACTTGCATTTTGGAGGCTGTGTTGCATGGAAAAGAGCTGCGTTAAGATTCTGTAGAATTCTCCTGTTCACATTCAAAATAGCAGCTTTTAAGTTTGGAATGACATGAAGGTGAGTAGATGATGACAACTATTACTTTAAACTAATGCCGTGTCCTAACCAGCTGCAACCACATCGAGCAACGGGATATTTTGTCAGTCAGTTGGTTTCTATATTTCTGTCGTGTTGCACTTGGTTGCTCCACCCACTGTGCAATCTCATTGGTCCAAAATCCTGCTCTGACATGTATGTTAATTATCAGATATGTTCTGATTGGCTGTGATTTTGTCATGTTGCATTTTCGAGTTTAGTGTGGACAGACAAATTGCTTGTTGCTTCATGCCTGGTTAGGACACAGTGTAAGTAAATATCGCCGTCTCTGCGTTTACCGTTGAATAAATCGAATTTAAAATGAGGGGAACCGATCTATGCATTACCAAAGGACAGCACTGTTTAGTCTCATGCTATATTCCGGTTAAATGCTTTCCTTTGTACTTTTGTTGCTTTTAAAACATTGATGTATTTGATTCAGTTTGTGCACATGAATTGCCTTTTGTTTGTTTTTGAGTTGCGCAGGTATCACTATTCATGTTTTACCTCTAGAGGTTTTACAGATGTTTATCAGGAGCAATACGAAAACGGTCACATTACTTACTTTCTTATATTTATCAGTCAGACGGTGCGTATTTACAGTGGCTTATTGTTCTGTTGACATGCGACCGGAACGCGTCTGGTTTCACACGTTATTATGACATCATCAGACATATGACATTTCACACTGAAAACTTTACGACAATGGAAGAAATGTCACGCTGCGTTTGCATCGCATTAATGTTGAATTAACGAAATATTCAATGTGACTGCAAAAAAAAAAAAAGATTACGATTTGCAAATGTTTTGTCTTTTTTTAGCTAACTGGATTTTGAATTCCAAAAATCACACCAAAAATAGTAGTTCATTTCAGCTAGTAAGGAAATTCCAGCCAGACTGAACGACCAAGTTGTGATTGTGTTTGCTTGTACTTTATGAAATATCAAAGATCATTTTGTTACAAAAAAGAGCACTTTCAAGTGTTGACCACGTAGAAAAATATCTGGACTGTCATATCAGCAGACCTCCGTTTAAAGGGAGAGTTCTCTCAAAATGTAAAAATCTGTCATTATTTACCCACCCTCATGACGTTTCAAACCCATATGCTGTTTTTTTCTCTTTCTCCAAGGAACACAATAGCAGAACTTTATAAAAACCATCGTGTAGCCAAACAGTTTGTCCACACCACAGTTTGTTGCTGTCAAACTCTTAAAAAAAATAAATAAAAAAATAAAAAAAGTTAAAGTATCAAAATATGGAAGGCTGTTTCCACAAGAAAGAAGTGGTAAAAAAAAAAAAAAAAAAAGAAATAATAATGAACACTGTTAAGACATTGGAAAGTCATAATTATGAGGGGGGGGAAAAGTCAAAATTCTGAGATGAGTCATAAATATGAGATGCTAAATCACAATTATGAAACTGTAATTAAAAAATAACAAATATTAGATTAGTGTCTCATACAGTAATTATGACCTTTTCATCTCTACTTTTTAATATTTTTGACTTTTTGTCTCAATCTCATAATGTTGATATTTTTTTTATATCATATGTCATAAATATGACTTTGAATATAATAATAATGTATTTTATTTCATTAATATGACACCTCATAATTATGACTTACCGAAGCAAAAAAGAAAAAAAACAACCAAAAATCAACATGGCAGAAATGAGCTTTTTTTATGTTATAGTAGTCCATACAACTTAAGTCTTCTGACAACATGCAGTAGCTCTGTGTGAGGCACAGACACAAATTTTAGTCTTTATGAACTGAAAATCTCTACACTGCTAAAGTCGGAAAGAGAAGATTTTAAGTGGCTGACAACTTACAGACTGTCTTACGCAAAGCTCTTCTATATTACAGAATACTTGGAAAATGTATGTGAGGGTAAGTAAATAATGACAGTGTTTTTTGGTGAGAACTATTCCTTTTGTACATGCGGTTTGACACTGTCACAAAGCCCTTCACCAGGTAGCTCTATAGCCATACATGATTCTATATTTGGTGGTGCAAATACCAGGGTAGTAGTGGTACACAGGGTTCGTGAATTTGCATTGCATGACCCCAAATTGTTTGATTGTTTCCTGGAAGAACTATGCAGTGTTGGAGTTAAAGAACAGGTCTTTACACCCCTAAATTAAACAATTCCCTTTAAAACTTTTGCACCATAAGTATAATACACTGTCCTTTGATTGTCCTCTGTTACAAGAGGACATTTGGGCATTAAGTTCAAGGCATTGTCCTACTCTGTCAGTGCACTGCCTGTTTAAAAAATACATGGAAACAAATACTTTATTTTGCATGCACAGAGAGTAGATTAGACTTGTTATAATGTAAGATGTGGTAAAAACGCAGTATTTATACATTTCATGTGATCTCTAAAAATCTGTTAATGTATGTAGTCTGCTTTGAAGTATGACAGAGCTATAACAAATGATTTTCCCACTTACAAACTTTCTGTGCTAGTTCTGGACATGTGGAGTGCTTCTTTTGCCTTTGAAAAGAGAGGACATCCTCTTCTTTGGCCTTATTTTGCTTAAAAGATGTGCATACTTTACTGTAAAAATCATTTTATTAATCAGTGTTTTTTTTTTTTTTTGCTTTTGCTTTCTTGTAAAAAATATATGGTAAAACTACATATGGCAGATGCTTTCATCCAAAGTGACTTATAGTGCATTCAAGGTACACATTTGATCATTTTGTGTGTTCCCAAGGGAACCAGATTCTTGAGAAGAAAAACTAAAGGGATAGTTCACCCAAAAATGCGAATTCGCTCATTTACTCGCCCTCATGCCATCCCAGATGTGTATGATTTTATTTATTCACCAGAACACAAATGAAGATTTTTAGATGAATATTTCATCTCTGTAGGTCCTTACAATGCAAGTGAATGGTGACCAGACATTTAGAACTGCAAATAAACACAGACAATCATAGTAAAAGTAATCAAATGATTCTAGTGTTTAATTTAATGTCTTTTAAAGCGATACGATCGCTTTGAGCGAGACACGGATCAATATTTAAGTACTTATCACTATAATTGTTTACTTCCGGTCACTCTCCAGTGGGTGTCCATGAGGGGAATCAGTTCACGCAGCCTCTCAAGTGACGCAAGCGCGCTGGCGTGTTCAAATGAAAGCAAAACCAAAGATGCTTGTGAACAGTGCTCTCTTATAAACCAGTCAAGCTGCTCTTCCGGTTGTATCGCGTCAGTTCTTGCGCAAACATGCCAACGCCAAACTTATGTCATGCGAGAGGCTGCATGAAGCAATTCCCCTCGTTGACGCGCATTGGAAAACGATATTCTAAGTGTGGGTGAGAAACAGATTAATATTTAAGGCCTTTTTATTACTATAAATCTCCACCTTTGACCAGCCCCGACCAGTAGGTGGCGATATGTACGAGAATATGAATCGCCAACAAACAAAAGAAGAAGAATGTGAAAGTGGAGATTAATAGTAAAAAAAGGACTTAAATATTGATTTGTTTCTCACCCAGACCTACTATATCGCTTCTGAAGATATTAATTTAACCAGTGGAGTTGTATGGATTACTTTTATGTTTACGTTGTGATTTTTGGAGCTACAAAAGGTCTGATCACCATTCACTTGCATTGTATGGACCTACAGAGCTGAAATATTCTTCTAAAAATCTTTATTTGTGTTCTGCAGAAGTAAGTCAAGTCATACACGTCTGGTATGGCATGAGGGTGAGTAAATGAAAGAATTTTCATTTTTGGGTGAACTATCCCTTTAAAGGCTGCACAACCCCCCCCCCCCAAATGCAGAATGTTCAAGTTTTTTGTTTTGTTTTTTGTTTTCCCTGAAAGGTCAGAAAATGAAAGAGAATAAATAGTTGCCATATGGCTACACAATAACATAAGACACCAAATGAATTAAGGATAAACATGCTTTTAACGAAAGAAAAGTGTATTCATTTATTTTGATGATCATAACTGCATTAGTTCTCAGAATGCAAGAATGGAGACTTCACAACACAATGAGCACAGTGTGTGTGTGTGTGTGTGTGTGTGTGTGTGTGTGTGTGTGTGTGTGTATATATATATATATATATATATATACATACATAGACACATAGTTTTTTCTTATAAATAAAATAAACATTTTATTGCAAATTCCTTGTCTGTCTGTCTGTCTGTCTATCTATCTGTCTGTCTATCTCATTATGATGCACATTGTCAGATGACAATGACTAAATCCAATCAATGGAGAAGAGAAAAAGGACAATCAGCATGTACTATCAAACTCAAAACACACAGCCAAAACATGATAAAGCACTCATGAAACAAATATTTGGATCCCATCAGTAACCCCAGACTCGGCAGCCCTCAACATTTAGTTATTTTACAGATACTTGCCACACATCAGATAAACATATTACACAAGAAGATTTTTAGAAGAATATTTCAGCTCGGTAGGTCCATACAATGCAAGTGAATGGGTGCCAACATTTTGACGCTCCAAAAAGCACATAAAGGCAGTATAAAAGTAATCCATACGACTCCAGTGTTTTAATCCATGTCTTCAGAAGTCAGATGATAGGTGTGGGTGAGAAACAGATCAATAATTAAGTCCTTTTTTACTAGATATTCTTGTCTCTATCCAGTAGGGGGCGATATGCATGAAGAATGTGAATCATCAAAACCACAAGAAGAAGAATGTGAAAGTGGAGACTGCCTGAGCAGGGAGGAGAATTAATAGTAAAAAAGGACTTAAATATTGATCTGTTTCTCTCCCACACCTATCATATCGCTTCAGAAGACATGGATTAAACCACTGGAGTCTTGTGGATTGCTTTTGAAATTTTTTGGGAAATTGAAATGCATAAATTTAATTTATTTATTTGAGTGGAGAGTTGCCATATGGCAACACTTCCTCTCTTCATTTTTATTGTTTTATTTTTTATTATTATTATTGTTTTTGTTATAGCTATTTTATGTCATAAAATCAGGTGGAAAAATATAGTCGTTGCCGACTATACAGGGTTATTTTAAGTAGGTTTTACTGAAATTACAGGCAAATGCACTGCAGAATAAAACCAGCAGGGGGTGCTGCTGTTTCATAAATGGAAATGCTGCTAAACGCTTTATCTCTGTGGCACTTTCCACAACTATGGAGTGCATTATTTATTAGGATTCCTCCGGCAGGAGGAAACCTATTGTTTTTGTTAGTATTCTTCTTATTATTATTACTCCTGTAGCTCTAAATTGCCCAGAAATTTGGCACTTTGATACTACAGGCCACGAGAAACTATCACACCAAAAATGGCCCACGTGAGCCTATAGGTGGCGCTACAGGCCACGCCCCAGTTTGTCCATTTTCAAAGTGATGCCATTTCCTCCCCATAAGTCCAACATTTCTGAAACCTGGTATATATGCCTCATTTCTCATGAGGAACAAAAAAGCCTCTAGAACCCATAAAGTCCGCCATGATGGATTTTCCTGTACAATACAAATTTGTCCAAAATTACAAAAATCTACTCCTGAACCATAGCTCCAATTGACTTGAAACTTGGTGTGTATGTGTAGGATACATGTCTTTCAATTTGATATTTATCAAAAATGAATACAATACAAAATGTCTGAAAGGTGCGCATTTATGTAAATGTCCACACTGTCTCAATATCCATATGTCCAAAAAATCTAATGCCATTTTGACTAATGTTTTTTCCAACCTAACAGGCTTCAAGATGACATCACTCTGAAGTACTGTGCAAAATTTCACCTTGATATGTCAAAAGATGACAGAATTACAGTTTACTATTATTTATCGCTAATGCTAAAATAATGCTTTACAAATCCGCTAGTCATAAAACCGATACTTTGATTCAATCACCAGTTCATATGAAGACTCTTGCAATGTTTAATAACAAATTAATGAAATGTTGTGTACATGTGTGAAGTACATGTCTCTACCATGTCAATTTTTACATAATTTGCAGTTCTGAGGAGGAATCCGCATTGCTGCTTGCAGCTTTAATTAAATAATTAATTAATTTACTCCCCCTAAAAAGGACGGATGGCTTCATTAGATGTTGTACCTCAACCTTAGGGGGTCAAACAAATTTTTGCATGAGCTGTTTTATGTGAGGTTTGCAAAATTAAGGACATGTCTGATTAAAGTTTGAAACTCTGATTTGAGTGGCTAGCTATTTTGAGACCAAATGTTAGTTATTGAACATAGAGATATGTTTGTGTTTAAACTTTTTGTATGCTGTGTTTTATAGTTTGCCAACACACACACACACACACACACACATAAAAAAAACTTGGGATTTGTGCCTCTTATCTTTAAAAAAGTAATGGGGCGCCAAAGTTTTCCATATGCGTAGAAAGTGCCAAATGTTAAAATATGCATAAGCTCTCTGCATTTTACCATGTCACACTCTTTCGATTTAGGGCTGTGAACAAAGATTTATCATATATAGATAGATAGATAGATCTGACTTGCCCCATATCTTTTTCACATTCACGTTTATTCCTGATGTCATGCCAGACTACACTGAAAAAGTACAAGCCAGCAAAATTGGTCTAGACCTCATAGCAGCACATTCAGTCACATTAATGTTTTATTTATTCCTGTGTGGATGCTGTTAAATTGCTGTGACTCATTGGCTTGTCAGCTTGCCTACTCAAGAGAACCAGAGAAGTGAAACTTGATACGGTTGCATGAGATTAATGCGACCTATTTGCATCAAAATCTGCTTATTTACCTCGCATTGTTCTTGAGCGTTGGTATAATAAGCATCTTCTATTACAGTATATTTAGATCCCATTACTGGCATATTCAGATGAAGTCTACTATTGTAGCTTTGCCAATACAATGATAATATATGTCTTTTTTATGCTTTATATTGAGCATTTGGGATACCCATTTCAAATTCATCCCATGAGGGGAACCATTTTTACTTTAAAGTAAAGATCTTTAAGTGTTTTTAGTGCTCTTCCAATCATTTACAGTCATTTCTGGAGATCTGGTGGAAATTTAAAGAAGGAATCGCATGCGGTGACTGCAAATGTTACGGATCTAAACATGCAGGTCTTTGCTGTTTTTCTATGCAAGAACATGTCAAAAGTGCTGTCTGCCAAATATTTCTGTTCATAATGATGTTTTTAACAGACTGTCTTGTGCACATGAATGCATTTATGAATGCAGCACAACATGAAATGAAGATCTGCTCATTACAGTATTAAATATGATCTTTTAACCATATTTTGAAATCAAAACACCCTTCATTTTGAGTTTTTACAAAGCAAATCCTTCTCAAGGTTTCCGTTTTCTCTCACGCTGTTGGTGTAAAGCCAGTTACGCTTGTCAAATTCATTTGAATTAAACATCCTGTGTTGGGAATAAGCTTACATCTCCCAATTGGCTTTGCCTGTAAATAGCCTCCCCATGGGATCTGACCAATCACCACTGAATGGAAATTTTCTGCTGCTTATTGCACTATTGCTCTACACTCCTCTCTTTCTTGACCTCAGTTAAACTTCCTTTAACTAACGTATTTTCTGCTGTGGTGGGGTTCTTTTTTTGCTTAATGGTCAAAACCAGATTAATTGGGACCATTCGTCTTATTTTATTCCAGGGAAACTGTTCTCTGTCTTTGTCTAACTTGATTGGAAAACTTCTGTATCGATTGCTGCCTGGATTTAATGTTGCTGATACGCTTTAAAATAGCATATAGTTTCCCCTATTAAAATCAAGTTAAAGGAATATTCCGGGTTCAATACAAGTTAAGCTCAATCGACAGCATTTGTGGCATATATTGATTGCCACAAAAACTAATTTTGACTCGTCCCTCCGTTTCTTTAAAAAAAGCTCGAATCTGTGTTACATTGAGACACTTACAATGGAAGTCAATGGGACCAATCCGTAAACGTTAAAATACTGTTTCAAAAGTATAGTTACAATACGTAAACAATATACATTTGAACATGATTGTAGTGTGATAAAATCACTTACTTTTTATTCTTATTTCTTGTTCTTAACTGGTTTTAAAACACTGTCTCTTGTATTTTCTTTATCATTTTAATGTAAAGCACTTTGAATTGCCATTGTGTATGAAATGTGCTATATAAATAAACTTGCCTTGCCTTTAATACAATTATAAGCATCACATTTCTGCCTTTGAACCCTCCAAAAAATTGGCCCCATTGACTTCCATTGTAAGTGTCTCACTGTAATTTGTTTTGCTTTTTTTTTTTGTAATCAACAATATGCCACAAATGCTGTCGATTGAGCTCAACTTGTATTGAATCGGAAATAGTTCTTTAAATCTAGACAAACTGTCAGCTTTGTTTGATTACACACTGCACAGTTCCCTCACAACATTCTGAATATCAGCAATGCAATTGATTACTGTCCTGAAATATTAATGTACAGTGTGTGGATTATACAGACTCCATGCAAACTTTTCTTCATTGATCAGTTTAGCCAAAGTCTTTCTAGCAAGTCAGTCCACTGTCGGTCATCTCTGGAACGCTCTCGGGACGCTATTTCCAGTCGTGCCAGTGCAGCTCCTATCTACTTGAATGGAGAAAGACCGAAATCTCCAAATGGGTTGGGCAAGATTACGATCAAAGAACATATTTAAAATCAGCAATACAATCTGACAATACTGGAATCATAAATTGTGATTCTTAATCTCATGTTACACTAAAAAACATATGGCTTGTATGGCTAATGAGCATGCGTGTTGTCGAGTTGCTTGACAGGTGATGTCTGTATCTCAAAGGTGATTGGCTCTTTTAACTGTAAGGCGGGACTTCCTTTCTTTATCCATTGACCGTTGGGCGCTCAGAGCTCCTCAACTGAGTGTTCCAATTTCTCCCATTCATTTTAATAGAAGTGGCCCATCTCTGCTAAATAATCTCTGGTTTAGCCTACTTATAGTCGTTAGTGTGTGTGTGTGTGTGTGTGTGTGTGTGTGTGTGTGTGTGTGTGTGTGTGTGTGTGTGTGGGGTTAACTCGGGCGGTGCTAGGGTCAGTGCACATTCTTAAAAATGTTAATACATCTATGAGGTGCCGTTTATATAGTGAACTAAAAAAGTCTCACTAACTTTTGTCTCAGTCTTAGATACGCTCGAAGATCAGAAATTACACGCTTTTAACACATATACTTTAAAAACACTATTTTGTCCCTTTCGGCTTTCCATAGTTTGACACACATTATGTACGGCTGTATACCGTTTTCATTGATTTGTCGGATGCCTAGGTTAATGTACAAGAAAGCAGGTTGTAATGATGAAAATAATAGCTAGATCTGCTAAAATGTTTATTGCATCGTGTCTTAATAAAGAGTTTTGCTAAACATGCAAATGTCCTGGCTCATGACTTCAGAGTTAGCAAATTCCTTGAGTACATCTGTATACATAGCTCCTTGTTTTCAGGGTTATATATCTAAATATTTGGTACTTACTGCATCTGGATGGACCAACTCAACACAGTTTCTAAGACACACAGCCGCAATCGCGTGCCTCAAACTCTCTTCTTGCATGCACACAAAGGTTACATGAGAGCTGGAAAGCAGCTGCCGACAAGACAGCTCATGGAGACTGAACTGAGTCTGTATTTGGTGTTGTCAATACCATAGAAAGACAGGAATTATTCATTTATATACAGTGTATTACTCTAACTTTAAAATGTAATGTTTTCTTGATACCCAAGCATGGTACTTATGACGCCACTACAAAAAGATGATCAAAACATTTGGGGCTTAAGCCTCGGTAGCCCAGCCCTGGAGCCGCCCATGGGTTACCTACCCCCTTCCCTCCTGGAATCTACGCCCCTGGCAAATCTAGTTCATTTCAGTTTTTAAAATTTAGCAGCAGAAAGGGACAAAAGACTACAACAGTGGAATATCATGTGGTGTGTTTGGGTTGGAGATTTAGTGAAAAACACAGTGATAAACCCTCAATACAATAATGAAACGTAAAATGCTCTCTGAATACATTGACGTCTCGGTTGTGAATCGTAGAAGGCCTACTGGCGTGAACTGTCCGAAAGAACCGATTCACTAATCGCAGCTACTACTTCAACGCAATTACACGTACCTACATTTCACTACATACATTTCCCTTGGGGAATGCAAATCTTCCCCAAGATTTTTTTTTCATGTTTTGCATATCTACTACCCAAACACACCACACGATGGGTGCATCGGCACGCTTTTGCGCGTTTATAACCCGCTATTAGAGACTCGCTCCCCATCACTGCTGTTTCTGATCAAAGGCGTTTGCAGCAGACCGCACAGGACAGTCGTACAGGAGAGCTCCAAATCGCCTTCTGTTTGCGGATCACACCGCTGATAACGGGTTTATTGCAAGACTTTTACATCAAGGGACTATCCCGCAGCATTCTGCTCTCCACGTTTCTTTTAGTCCATCCTGCTGTGGAGATAAAGCAAGCACGAGCACGGAAAAGAACAGTCGGTAATGGGAAGATACGGCGTATTGTCATTAGATTACATTTCCGAAGAATGATACATCCCTCTGTCGTGCACATTTTAGGAGCACACACATCATTCTCAATGCACTGGACGTAGACTTTCGGAGCACACGGGAGTTCCGTGCACGCGCGGTGCATAAACAGCGGAAACCAACAGTTTTCACAAACACTTGGACCGTATTTCGGCGTCTCATCGGGGCTCTGACACACTTGATTTGATCTTTGGATGTATTTGTGCATCTCGTGTCTCATGGAGCGTTATGGACTGTCACACACAGATACGGAGAAGTAATCTATGATGCTGCAGTTTTGGGAGGGTTTATCGGATGAGATGTGCATTGGGGGGTCATTCACTTTGCGGAGATAAACTTGAGTTTTACAGTGTTTGGTCATGAGCAGATGTGAGGAAGAGTCTGCGTGTTTGCATGCACACTGACGCTTGCCTTTTAACATAAGGCGATTTATTGTGCATTAATATGATTAATCTTGGCTTTGCATAACATTGTAGGCTATTTGAATGCTGCTTTGCCTTTTAAGTGCATTTAAGCCCATGCACTTTCTTTAGTGTTTTATATGAGCACCAACATTTCCAAAAAGCAGTGTGTTTTAATATAGCGTGCATCTTTTTTTTCCTGCATGAGGTAAGACTTGAATTTAAGTCTTACTTGTTTTAATATAGACTCCTAGTTGTGATGTTGCATGACTGAAACTTACGGAAGCGAGTTTTGTGTGCGCACACTGGTGCGCAATGACGCTCTGGCTGTGCGCAAATTAGTTGACGCAACCAGTGTCCTTTTAAATCGATAGAATCGGAAGGATTCAGTCAGTTGGAGCTGGAGAGAGTCGAGGTTGCACAACAGCCTTGTTGCTTGTGCTTTATAATCACCAGATAAGTGAAGTATCCATTGGATGTAGTGCATATCCACAGTCTCACCGTGCGTAACGCGTATTGTAGAAAGTTTAAATGGTTCTGCGAAAGTTACCCGGTGTCTCAGCATCGGGCATGGGGCTTCGGCTGTCTCAGAAGTTCGTGTTTCTGTTATTCCTGTCGGGTTTGGTAACCCTGTGCTTCGGGGCGCTCTTCTTTTTACCTGACACTGTGCGCTTGAAGCGCATCTTTCTCTCCAAGAGCGACAGTCCAGCGGTGACCGTGGGCTCCGACAACGACGCCCGGGAGGTCTCCAAGAAGGTGTCCGGTGACCAAGAGCACCAGCGGGTGGGTTTAAAGGGGGTTGATGCGAATGTTAAACTGAAAGTGAGCCGCAAGCCCTCGGTCACACATGGCTCGAGAACCGTGGAGAGATCTGTTGGGAGCAGGACACAGGAGGAGTGGAGTCCGGCGAGGGCGCACGAACCAGCGGCTAGGGACGAGCGGGTCACCTCGGCCGCTCATAATGGGGAACACGGCAGTGGATTCAGCTATGAGAGGTTTAAAAAGTGTCTCCTAAAACCACCTTTGGGGAAGGACCAGGGAAAGCCATCGGATCCCCAGACGCTTCAGAGAAGAGAGAAGGTCAAAGAGGTAAGACATTTGCTTTTATATGTGCTTGCATGATCTGTGGTGAAGTGATTTAAAGAGCTCTGTTGCTAAGCGAAAGCTTGTAGGTTCAAATCCTGCAAGATGTGTTCTTTGAAATATCATTGTAGCAAGTCAATTTGGAGAAAAGTTATAGGGGAGAAAGGGGCTAGTTTCACACTTTTTTTTTTTTTCTCAGGGTTGATTTATTTTATTCGGTTAAAGTCACCTACCTTAAAGTCTTGGTTACATAACAACTACTAAATATTTCCACCATTATTGCCCAAATAAAAGGATTCGGGAAATGTATTAAACATAGCCGTTTTTGACAACATGCCCCAAAAGCAGGGCATATTGTCGCAGCATGAGAAGTTGTTGTAATGGGAAGAATGGACATTTTTTAAATTATTTTGCGGGATAGAAATGTACTTTAAAATATTTTAAGAATGTTTTGAACTACCTGTTTGACAGCTACTGATGTGACAACTTGCCCCAGCCTTTCCAGATTCTTATCATATCATACCATACATAAGTTACAATGATCCATACGGTCCATGTGTGAGCACACACAGTATGCTGGTGTTTTCTAACTGACACTCATCAGCAACGTCTTTTGCTGGCGTGCTTTCATGTGACAATTGTTTGAAGCTGGTGGTTTGAAACCAGATAAAAGATACCTTTTGTCTTTGAGTCAGCTTGCATTGCTTTGATATATCTTATAATGGCATTGACCGTGGTGGTGAAGGTTTGTTGTTCAAGATTCTGGCATTCAAACCTTTCTTCAGGCAAATCAGAAGAAAGCTGGAGCCATTTCTTGGTGTGGTAGTGAAACCTTTTGTTGTATCAGAATACGTGCTGATCCTACATGGGCTTTGGAAAGCTGAACAAACCCCTAATCTGAATTAAACTTTGCCGCATAACCATTTGTGCTACAGAAGGATACCTCAACATGTCTGGCTTCTTGAGGAGAGCTGTGATATTACTTTTCTAAGCAACTGGATCTATGATTTTCACCTGGTGGACAATAAAACCACAATGAACGTGGTATTTATTCAGGTTCAGACTGTTTCTGATTAGTTCAAGATAACGGTCCAACTAGCTCACATCACATTGATTTCTCCTACTTACTGGAGTCTTGTTCGCACCTTCAGTCACACTTTGTCTAACGAATGACTCTAGAAACAAAGTATCCTTCCAGAGGACATTGATTATAGTGAAATGTGTCTTATTGCCAGGGCCGTTTCTAGCTTTAAGCGGCCCATATGCTCAGAAACGGCCCTGCTTATTGCTTTCTATAGCCTGACATTCTGCTTTGAATTTTCTGTTGTTATGTCATATTTCACTGGGTCGGAATTGCTGGAAAGTTTCCAAAGCCACGGGATATTTATGGAGAGCTGCAGTAGCAACACCAGGATTGGGCTGTTTCTTACATTGCTGTAGGCACACAACTAAAGTGAAAGGAAAAAGCAAAAACTAACAATTGACATCTGAAATAGGTCTTATTTTTTCCTGTTACATAGTAAGTCAGCATGAAATGCCTTTCACAAACCATTTTACTTTCATAATTTCATGGATTTCCGAGTGAGATAGGATATATACAATGGGAGAAAAATATCAGAAGCTTCTTGATTTCATATATTGGGAATCGATTTGATTGAAATGTGGGTGTTACAAAAGTGGGTATTACTTTTTGATCAAAGTTTATGTCTTCATCTGTCTGTTCAAGTATACACAACACAATGCGTAATCGAATATTTGAAGGAAGGACTTTAAATACAAGTCGCGCATCACCTCTGTTTTTCAGAACATGCATTCGCTCAGCACCGAGGTCAATTGTGGCCCGATTAATGTGTATACATTCTGGACGAAGCCAAGCTACTACTGCATAATCAAGATCCGTTAAGCCTGACTCTGCAAAAATCAAACTGTTATGATTTCATATGGATTTAACCTTTTATATGACATTTTAGTCTGAAATCGAACAAATGCATGTAAATAAAGTGGGCGTTGAATCATACACAAAGCAACCAGGATCATGCATTAGGAAAGTAGGTAGGGTCAATTTTGATTTAATGTTGATTTAAATGATATTCAGCCGTTAATAGAATGTAGCTAGATGTTTTTACAGCCACTGCTGGTGCAGAATGTGAGGGAGTGTTTATATGGTTGTCATTAAAGTATGGTGCTCCAGTTATCATCTGGGAAATACAGTTATTTTGCATTTTTAATGACATTTTTGGTAAAAACTTCTTAACTTTTGGCCGTTGAGTCAAATAAGAGAGATTCCCATGAGACCAAGAAATCAACAAGCAGAATTTAAAACCGATGCAAAAAAAAAAAGGTATCAAAGTTTAGCTAGCATCCTGTCCAACAGATTATTTTTAGAAACGAAACGTCAGTGAACAAAACTGGTTACTCATTCCACATTGATTTATACGGTGCAAATCATGACTGATGAATGTCAATAACCTGTATGCTTCCCTCATCTAGTTCCAAACACAAATGTCTTTCTTTCTTTCCTATTAACATCATGGTTTTGGGTTTGGGGTTAAAATCATAAGAACTACTCATGAATATTCCAAAGAAGTACAAATATAAATCTCTAAGTTTAGGCATACTCATTTTCCAACCAAAGTTTTGCATTTTCAGTGTAATGGAATTTGCATTGAGCAGATGTTCGGTGTTCTGTGCTGTTGGCTTGGTCTTGTTGGTTTTAATAACATGGATTAACTTTACATTTGTTCCCTTTTGCACATTGGTTGTTTGGTTGTTGCTTCTTCAGTGACTGTGGTTGATCAGAACGAACTCAGAAATGTACTTTAGAGTCTCGCTGGTGCACAATCCAGCCCATTTTGGCTATGAACAATTAACATGCAAAGCGACTTTGGAAAAATCAATTGACTAGTTTTTTTTAATTATTGGATGCACTCATTGTAGCTGCCTGGGATTGCATGTGTAGATAACACTGCACCCTCAAATCCAGCATATACAGTATATTGTATAAAGAAATTAAATGTTATTATTAGAACCATTACGATTTTTTTTTACTGCACTTTTAAAATATTTGCATGACAATGAAGCAATGTTCTCAGTAATGTAATGAGTTGTTTTGTGCAGTTCTTATTCTCAGTGGTTATTCTCATTACAGTAGTACAGTATTGTTTTTACTGTATTTCGGTAAATAAAAATACTGTAATAATTTTTTATTTGAATAAAAAAATTTAGTGCAATGAATAATACCATGATGTATAAAGAACTGGGCCGAAAATGTGCTAAATTGAAATGTAAATAATATAACTATGAAGAAAGCTTAAAGGAATTTTCCAGGTTCAATACAAGTTAAGCTCAATCAACAGCATTGGTTGCATAAAAAATCATTTCCACTTTATTAAAAAAAAGAAGCAAAAATTTGGGTTACGGTAAGGCACTTACAATGGAAGTCCGATCCAATCCGAGATGTAAACATCACACATTTTAACATGATTTTAGTGTGATAAAATCAGGGATTTACCGGCGTTACGGCAGGGTTTTACTAGGGATTACAGGGTTTACTGCCATTGCATCGTCATGACAACGAAGTTGTATATTTTATATAACTTTACACAGGTAAGGCAACACACTCTCATGGCAAAATCGTCATGATGTGTACGACTTTTCTAAGTTTGGCTAATTCGTATGATATCCTACGACTGCACTCGTATGAATTCCTACATCTTTCACTACAGCCAACGATGTCGCTGGACATCGTTTCCATCTAATACACGACAATTACTTGCTTCTGTCACACACAACATCTTCCTATCATGTTTACACACTCTACTGATTGGTTAAGTTTAGATAAGGGGTTTGGGTAAGGGCATAATATTAATAAGTATGTCCTTAACGCCTCGTGCACGAAACTCACGCTTACTTCCGCATTAGACATCCGGGAATTTGCACGTGATGAAGTCGTTCCAGTTTATGCGAACAACAGCGTGCGAGACCATACGAAATAGCCAACTTGTAAACTACGTAAATCTTTTCATGAGATCGGGTTGGATAAGGTGAGTGAGCGATTATATGACACTAGAATCTTGTTAACAAGAATAATGTTGATTTCTTGTGGCTACACTTTTGAAACTGTGTGTATTTTAATATACTAGCCTCATTCACTTCCATTGTAAGTGCCTCAATGTAAACGCAGTTTTTTTTTTTTTTTTTTGTCGAGGGGTGTGTCGAAATTATTTTTTGTGGTTATCAACATGCCACAAATGCTGTCGATAGAGCTAGTATTGAACCTAAAATCAGATGTGTTCTTTACAGTTTTAGTGAGATTCCCCCGAAAGTGTCAATATATTCTGCGGTTGATATCCGTGAGTATGTGAAGCTTGTCTGGTAAACGGCCTCTCATTCATCAGAGCTCCCTCCTTTTGTAATGGGACCGATGACTGCAGGGTTTATCCTCTGTTGGGACATGCTGAATGGGTGTTCTCCGCTCTGTGAGATGGATACAGTTACAAGGAGCAGCTTGGCAGAGTTTGCCTGAGGCTGAGAGGAGCACACAGCTTTGATAAGTGCTTCCTTAATGGAAAGCCAAGATCCTGTTTCACTTCTCCGAGCGGAGGAGGAGGTGGCTGTAGGCCTCTGGGTTACCGGAGATAGGGAAGGATGGTGTAATTAGTTATGGGCTATTTAAATGTAGGATTGAGAGATCCCGTTAACCAAGAGTTATGATTTCAGCAGCTGTTTCTCTGTTTGAGAGTGCACCTCAGAGGTTTGACTATAACAAGAGGAGTACTGCTTTTATTTGATGAATAGTATGTGCATAATTCTGCTGCATCTTTGCAATCAATGCTTAAAGGGTTAGTTCACCCAAATATTAAAATGATCTTATCATTTACTCAAGCTCATGCCAGTTAAGATGTGCATGACTTTCTTTCTTCTGCAGAACACAAACGAAGATTTTTAGAAAAATATCTCAGCTCTGTACGTCCATACAATGCCGGTGAATGGTGGCTAGAAACTCCAAAAAGCAGGTCAAGTTGGCATAAACGTAACCCATTAAACTCCAGTGGTTAAATCAATGTCTTCTGAAGCGATCCAGTTGGTTTTGGGTGAAAACAAACCAAAATATAATTCCTTTTTCAATATAAATCTTGACAGCAGTCTCCTTGGCGATCATGATTTCACGCTCTATTACACTTCCTATTAGGGGTGCAACGGTGTATCGTGGCATGATACATCGCGGTTCAAAAATGTGACGATACAGATTGTGGACATTGTTCCTTTTTTCAATTATTTTACAAGCGTCTGTATCCAATACGCATGACGTCCTTCGCCTACGTAACGAGGGCGTACACATGGAAATCACTTCAAGGAGCTCTAAAATGCGATTACTGGCTGAATCTGTGAGAACTGAAAGTATGACCATATAAGCGAATGTAATACAGGGGGCGGGAGAGAGAAGCGCCTTTTTAGCCGGGGGGCATCTGATGTCCGTCTGATGTGTGAGGGAAAATTAGGCTAAGTTCACACAGTCAGTGTTTAGGATTGACAACCGTATTTACTTACAGGTTTGAGTCTTGAAATGTCCCGTTCAGTGTTTCCCCTATATGCATTCAGGAGCGCTGCTGCGCCACTGCTGAATTATGAGTGCCGCTATTATCTATTGACATTTCAGAGCGGAGGAATGGCCGCCAACCACGTGGGGAGGAGGGGCTCCTAGCCGACCGCCTGGAGCGGTCAGGGCCGCTGCCAGGGGTGGAGGAGACCCCTACCAGTCGCTAGAATGTGGCGGGGTCGAGAGGACCGCCGACCGCGAGCGGGGAGGGGCTCCTGGCCGACCGCCTGGAGCGGGAGAACCGCTGCCAGGGGCGGGGGAGACCCCTTCCATCCACTGAAAACGCAGTGGGGCATTCCGTCCGCCAGGGGCCGGTGGACTGCCTCCGATCCGCCCGGGGAGGTGCGGCTGTCGTCCACTAGAGGGTGGAGGAGTGGCTGAGGACCAAGCTACGGCGTATTGGAGAACCAGCAGGTAGGTTTTTTTTCTCTCTCTCCCGCTGTGACTCCGTGTTGGCCTTTCCCTCTCGTTTTTTGTTGTTGTTGTTTTTTCCCTCCCCTTGTCACTCTCCCAGGTCTGAAGAAGTGGGGATGACCTGCTGGGAAGGCACGGTCTTCTATATTATTCGTTCTATTGTGTGTTCTATCGTTTGTTCCTTCATTTGTTACATCATTCATTCTGTCATTTGTCCTATCGTTCGTTCGTTCGTTCTATTGTTTGTTCCATCATTCGTTCTGTCATTAATTCTATTGTTTGTTCTATCATTCATTCTATCTTTCATTCTATTGTTCATTCTGTCATTTGTTCTATCCTTTGTTCTGTCATTCATTCTATCGTGTGTTTTATCGTTTGTTCCTTCATTTGATCCATCATTCATTCTGTCGTTTGTTCTATCATTTGTTCTGTTGTTTGTTCCATCATTCATTCTCATTTGTTCTATCGTTCGTTCATTCTATTGTTCATTCTATGTATTTCATCTGGTAGTTATATATTTAAAGATATTGTGCTCCCTCATAGCTTCGATATTGCACCACCCACTCACCAAAACACTTTAAATGTAGTTCATTACTGTTTATTAGCCTTGTTGCTTGTAGTGTTGCTAAATATTTTTTCAAATGGGCATCTTTACTGTAGTCCAACTACTTTAAAGTTATGCTTGTAGCTGTTTTAAAGTAGCTTCCCCAACACTGACTGTGACAGTGCAAATGCACTTGCAATGTAGTTTGATAATATGCATCACTGTGATTTATATAGTGTAATTTATACAAGGAGAAATTCGATTTTCTTTTATCTTTTCTATTTGCTCTATTGAATTTGGTGTGCTTCCTCCAGCTCCTGAGAATATTATGTTTTTGTGTTTTTTTTTTTTTTTGTTCAATAAAGATGAGAGCGTGAATGCAAATGACGTACCCAGCAAACATGCCGTTTAATCTAAAACTATTTGAGATGAAATTTTACAATTCAACCATTACACCCCCATATCATCAGTGTTATATTGTCATGCTTTTCCATGTAAATCATCCTTTCATCTAGTGCATGGAAAACTGTGGCAGTGTTTAAAAGATGATAAACTAGTACATTCAGGGGCAGTTAAAACAAATCATTTACTAGCTTTGCATATCTCTAAAGGGCTAGTTTGAGGTTTGTGGGACAAGAAAAAAAAACAGTGTTTGCTATTTTGAGATATTTTGCATCAGACTCCAGTAAGCAGAGGGCGTGACCTCTGTGTGTGCTGTTTCAGCACCAAACACTCTCCTGGGGCCTAGAGCTTTTCTCTGTTCTTTCAAATGTATTTCAGATTCAAATTCTAGCTTTCAAAACTAGCGGTCTTCTACACAATGTCGCTGCAACTTTCTAACTGGTATTTGAAAACTATTTTCCAGCATGCACTAGCACTGTAATTACTGGACTCACTAATTATAGAAAACCAGAGGCTTTAAGAGACGATGAATATATCTAGTTCATCTGCCTGGAACAGTATTTCCTTTGCTAAAACACGACTTTATAGCTCAAATAACACAATTTTCTACAGAAGAATTAATATAGACTAAGTGCTTTAAAAAATACAAGCTGTAGAATGGTTTGCCCCATAGACTTCTATTGTAAGTGCATTACTATAAAGAGTTGAAATGATTGTGTGTGTGTGGTAACTGAGCTCCGAACATGTAAAAAGAGGCATGACCCTTATTGCCTCAGGCCTCTACATGTCTTAGAATCAACAAGAACATCTGATGTTCAATGCCACGGTGTTGAAAGAGCTCTTGTTGTCTTGGAAAGATTAGGAACATCTCTTTGTCTGGACTTTTTTTCTATTACTTTCAGAGAGTGCTGTATTAAAAGATAAGTCCAGACTTGAGCCAAACTATTTGGCGATCAAATACTGTATATATTTTGGCAGGAACTGTTCTTTATCAGTTCAGTTAGAGTTGAACTGACTAGACGGTTTATCTCTTGAGAGATCAGAACTAGTGTGTTAGTCAATTTTTGGTATTATTTCATTTCATTATTTCATATTTGACGGGTTTTTGAGGGAGTCTCACAAAACCTGTTAAGAACATGTACTGGTCATATTTCACCCCCAAATCAATAGAAATAAATAAGAAATAATATTTTGCATACATTAAATCTATAAATTAAGTCTGTTATTTGAACCATTCTTATTTTTTTGCACTGTGACATGCAATTTTATTTTCATAACAATTAAGAACTTACAGTATGATTTAGGGCTGCAACTAACGATTATTTTGATGATCAACTAATCAAACGATTATTAGGACGATTATTCGACTATTCGGTCGATTATTGCAACGATTAATCATTAGCTCTTATCTGATTATTCAGCTTGTGCCCGACTTAAAAGGTTGTATTAAACATGCTTACTAACAATAAACAGGACAAAATCATCTTTTAAAAATACATGTAAAAGACATTCACTCAATTGCAAGGAAAAAAAAATTATTTTGTTTTTTAAGTTTAATTCAGTAAGAAAATCCACTGCAAAAAAATCCTATTGTTATCAAGTGTTTTTGTCTTGTTTTCCATTTAAAATGATCTAAAAATCCTTAAAACAAGATACATTTACTTGAAGCAACATATAAGATATTTAGGCTTGCTTTCAGAAAATGTACCTTAAATATAAGTGTATTTTGTGTAGAAGTGTATTTTTTCACTTGTTCATACTTCTTCCAGTGTAGTAAAGACAAAATATACTCATATACAAGATATGTTCTCTAAAAGCAAGTCTAAATATCTTATGTTGCTTTTCAAGTAAATGTATCTTGTTATAAGTAGGCTATTTTTAGATGTTTTAAAATATTTAAATATTAAATATTGTATTCAACATTCTCCAATAAAAAAAATGTCTTCTGCAGTATAGCTCCTAAAGTAAATGTACATTGTTTTAAAGGAGTTTTGGATATTATTTTTGGAAAAAAAAGCCAAAAAAGACTAATCCAAAATGTATTTTGTTGCAGTGTATTATGGGGTGAAGACTCTCTCACCTTTTATGTTCACTTCGATCCATCTTTAATTAAAAAAACAAAAAAACTCTCTCTTTTTAATAGAGCTGCGTATCACCAATTTTCTTCACAATAAGATCACCGTGACACACCGTGACACATACAGTATATTACGATTCACTACGTCGCGAGCCATCACGTTATAATCTAGCTGCTGCAAACGCACATGAGGGATGAGCGTCCCCGCGGCAGGGTTTCAGTTTCAATATCTCCCCCTTCACGTGACTCATAGAAACATCGCTGACCGCACAGAGAAATGCCATTTTCGGTGTTTGTTTGTGACCCACTTCCTTATTATTTTAACTTTAATAAAGGATGCAATAAAGATATAACGGCAGGTTGTTTGCTTTTTAGACGCTCTGACATGATCCGGCTCTGATTTATTTCACGATGACAGTGCTTCTGTATTTACTTATTTTATATTTTTGCATTATAATTCCCTCATACTTTGTGATCTGCATCATCTGAAGCTGTTTGGAAAGTTTAGAGTGCATCTGGACTGTGAGCTGCAGTGCTGCTCTCGCACGCCATCATTCGAGTTTCATATGATCTCATGTTACGTTAAATGACATCAAACAACTATTCGACAACGAAAAATTTTGTCGACAATTTTTTACTGTTGATGGTGTCGATAACTTGGACTAATCGTTTCAGCCCTATTATGATTGTATTATTAAAAATTTATTTATACATCATCGTAGTATTTGTTGTACTGTCTTTGTCTTTTTGTAGATTTATTTTTATTTTTTTCCTTTTTCTCCCAATTTGGAATGCCCAATTCCCAACGTGCTTTTAAGTCCACGTGGTTGCGTAGTGATTCGCCTCAGTCCGAGTGGCAGAGGACGAATCCCAGTTGCCTCCGCGTCTGAGACCGTCAACCCGCGCATCTTATCACGTGGCTTGTTGAGCGCGTTGCCACGGAGACATAGTGCGTGTGGAGGCTTTACGCCATCCACGCTCAACTCACCATGCGCTCCACCGAGAACGAACCACATAATAGCGACCACGTGGAGTTTACCCCATGTGACTCTACCCTCCCTAGCAACTGGGCCAATTTGGTTGCTTAGGAGACCTGGCTGGAGTCACTCAGCATGCCCTGGGATTCGAACTAGCGAGCTAGCGAACTCCAGGGGTGGTCTTTTTGCTGATTTAAATAGTAAAGGAAAATCTAATCAGAGTCAGAATTGAAAACAAGAATTACAAAAACTCAAAAGCTAAACATCAGGACACACAGAATTTAAAGGGGTCATGACATACTTTTTTATTTTATTTATATATATATATATATATATATATATATATATATATATATATATATATATATATATATATATATATAATTGTATTATCTTCCCTGAGGTCCACTTAGAATGTCAGTAAAGTTTTTTTTTTTTTGCACCAAATAATTGTCATAATTTAATAATATATGATCATTTTCCATCCTGTCTCTGGCCCTCTGTCTGAAATGCTTGGTTTAAAGCTATCTGGCCCTTTAAGACTTCAGTGTAAACGCCCACTGTTCTGATTGGCTAACTTCATGCAGACCCTCAAATACAGCTATATTTGAAACTCAATCAGAAGAAAAATATAAACTTCACATTATAATTTATAAAACTACATTTCAAGGTTAACACATAATGCTTTCAGGGTATATACCCAGCATATTTTATCTGAATGTATCAAAATGTTCCCTCAAGCACACCAAATATAAAACAGTCATGACATTTGAAACATTCGTGAATGAAACTGTTTACTCAAGGGTCTGGTAGTGTTTAACTGCCGCATCTTTCAATAAAAGTTGCAAAGCTTGAATCATATTGTGATGATTCACAAGCACTCTGTGCTTAGATCAGCCATAAACACATATAATCCATGCTGAAATGTTCTGATTACGCAAGTGTAATACAATCCATGATGATGTTGGGTTCTTCAACCGGCTTCAACAGGCCAGAGCAGAGATGCAGGTCTTCACAGGAGCGACATCTCACACCTTCCGTGTTTGGTTACACAGTCATTGGCAGCAGCAGAAAAAGACGTGTTTTTAAAAGTTGCGCTTCTACTGCTCTTAAAATGCCAGAAATGCATCGTGACGATTAAAGATGTCCGTCTAGTACATGTGTACCAATGACTAACAACTAAAAATAGCACAGATGGGTTCAAAAACTGTCCAGGACGCCTTCAAAACAGCACAACAGCGAACAGCAAGATGAAACAGAATGGTGGTCTCGTTTTTAGAGTTATAACTTGACATTGCATCTTTTTAAAAGTGGCGTGAGATGAATTATAATGGTCAAAACCGTTCATTTAGTGTAAAAAAAACATTTAAATCCAGATAGGCACATGAAGGTATCTTATGTAAGTCTTTGCTGTGATGAATCTCTCATGACAGGCCCATGTCTCTCCTCTTCACCTGTGTAACTGAGCAGTGAGCACCAATTAATGTGTTTAATTGTTATTAAAAAGTAACGTCACAATGCAAAACATTTTAATGGACCTAAACAATATGCTGAAAAAAAAAAAAAAAAGATGATTAAGTTTTACATTTATTTTGCAAGTTTTTGCACAAAGTTTTTCTAAGCAAAATTCAAATGAAGTAAAATCAACTTAACTTCATGAAATAATATTGAGTAAAGTAAGTAAAATTAACAAACAGTTTAATAAATACAGTAACTTTTACTTACAATTATGATATACATGGTACTTGAATAAACGTTTTGAATTTTTCTTACAAACACATGACATACGTAAGCCTCCCACAGGGACGCTTAATGCATGCTATGTAGTCTATGAGACAACATCACCCTGCTTTAATGGCGTTTAAAACAAGATTCAGAGCTATGTACGCAGACCTCAACACTTGGTGCGCAAAACACAATGATGGTGACAATCAACAGATAATATTTTTGATCATGAATGAATATCATGAACTCCAGATTGCATATAACAATTTACCAAATGTAACAACAAAAGTGACAATAAAAACGGTGTAAATATTTTAATTATCACACACACACAGTGAAATTCTTTTTTTCCCCCACATGTCCTAGCCAAGCTGGGGTCAGAGTGCAGGGTCAGCCATGATACAGCACCCCTGGAGGGGATAGGGTCAAGGGCCTTGCTCAAGGGCCCAACATTGGCATCTTGGTGGTGCTGGGGCTTGAACCCCCAACCTTCTGATCAGTAACCCAGAGCCTTAACCGCTGAGCCACCACTGCCCCATATAATAACCATGCAAGCTCATTTGTTATTCAAGCCCAGTGTTAACACCAACTTCAAAAAGTTCTGTAAAATTTACTTTTTATATTTACCAGCAAAATTTACTTAAATTAGCAAATACAAATTACAAGGTTTTCTACTTTAGGATTGATACATGATGGCACATTGTGAATATAACTGTCCATCATAAATAAATATTATATACTTATAAGCTAGAGCATTCATTTGTATGTTTAAATGTTGAATTTAATTAATATTTTCAAGTTCACACTTTAACTTATTTAATGTAGAATGTACTTAGTCTTTTCTGCTATATTTGCTTCACCACAAAAAACAAAACAAAACAAAAATGTTTATCCAGTCTAGGCTTTATGCAGTTTGTTTTCTTTTGATTTGGGGGACAAGTTTTCGTGAAATTCACCCACAACAAACGTGCAGTATAATTTCATAAGCATCATTTTAATTATGCACTGTAACATAAACAAGTGGAACATATCTGGTTTGAATATGAGTTCTGATTTTAGATGTGATTTTCTGTTGAATTTTGTGTCCTGTGAAATATTTTCATATTATTTTTCATCCAATAAAGATTAGAGCATGAATGTTCTTCACAAATAGGCTGTTAAAAGCAAAACTATTTAAAATGAAGAATTGCATAACGCATATCATCAAGATTGGATTTGGCATCTTGTTACCTGGTTTCATCGACTGTGAATGTGGACTGCGAATCAGCCGAGTGTTTCAAGTGATTTTACCCTTGGGCAGCATTGGTAGAAATAGTTTTTAAATAACTGCATGCTTACTCTGTTGACCTGCTTTCGGGAAGGGGTGTTTTGTTCATTACCAACACAATTAGGCCACTAATGAAAGAGAGGAACACAGAATTCATTTAAGCCCAAAGGAAGTGATTTTGTTATTATTCATGTTTAAGTTGTGAGGAGTAACTATATCTGCCCGCTTTGTTTACTGAATGAGCAACAATGTTTACTGAACTGCAACATATTGCAGTTCTCTTTAATGACCGTACATATTTGAATAGTGGCTTCATATGTCACCGTAATACAAAGTGACAAGCAATACAGCATCATCAGTGGGAAAAGAAATGCAAGATAATCCAAATTAGCCAACCTCACCTCCGCTCTTCCGTTTTGTTGGCTAAACGGCTTGTGCTAACTGCTATTATGACGAATCCAAGGCTCTGTTTACATTACTATAAAGGTATTGTTTTGCTGGCATTTCAATCAAAAAGGTTTCTAAATAAAATAATCATGTAGCAATGCCTATTTTTGGTTAATCCAGTGAATTAAATACTCATTTGATTATTTTCTCTTTTTAGTTGGAACTTGATGGATGCAAACCTTAAGATTATTCACAACAATTCAACAACAAATCTACATTGAATTCTGTACTTTTGCATTACATTACACAAACATTATACATACATACACAGGCTTTGATGCAGTGTGTTACACTGTTGATATCTTGGAACAGCAGTCACATGACACATGACTAAAGTTGAACAGTTTGCTCTTGAAGTGGCTGTGGTATAGTTAGTTGTTCTGGAAGTGACCTGCCCAGTGTGTGTTTAGTAGAGGTCGACTGATAGTGGATTTTACAGATACCGATAACTAAGTTGGACAATACCTGATGATAACCAATTAATCAACCGATAGTTTTTAAATTGATACTGAATAAAATATAACACTCAAAATAAATGAATTATGAAAATGCATTGTACGTTTTTAAATTAACAAATTTTCAGGGGCCTGGGTAGCTCAGCGAGTATTGACGCTGACTACCACCCCTGGAGTCGCGAGTTTGAATCCAGGGTGTGCTGAGTGACTCCAGCCAGGTCTCCTAAGCAACCAAATTGGCCCGGTTGCTAGGGAGGGTAGAGTCACATGGGGTAACCTTCTCGTGTTCGCTATAATGTGGTTCTCGCTCTCGGTGAGGCGCGTGGTGAATTGTGTGTGGATGCCATGGAGAATAGCGTTAAGCCTCCACACGCGCTACGTTTCCGCGGTTAAGCATTCAACAAGCCATGTGAAAAGATGCGTGGATTGACAGTCTCAGAAGCAGAGGCAACTGAGATTCGTCCTCTGCAACCTGGATTGAGGTGAGTCACTACGCCACCACGAGCACTTAGAGCACATTGGGAATTGGGCATTCCAAATTGGGGAGAAAAAAACCCAAAAAATGAATATTCAAATTTTAAATTGATGTTGTTTCCGTAGTCCACAAGAGGGCGCAATAAATATATAAACCATTCAGCACTGTTATATTATTGCAAAGAACATTCCTATCCTGGCTGTTAAAAAAGAGCATTTCATTTTCAACTAATGTGCATAAATAAATAAAAAGTTTAGTCGGTCCATATTCTCAAATGTTAAGTCAAAAGTAAAATGAGGGGAGAAAACGCTTCAGTAGACAGTTCACATGGTGTTACACTTGCACTGATTCCTACAACTCAAGACTCAAGCCTCATAATAACAGTGAAATACCACATTGTTTTTTATTCAGTACATTTGTATGTAGAGTAGCAATATTCACAGATAGCAGTGGTATTCGGCTGAACTCGGTGGTGAAGCGGCTCAGACTATGAGCCCAGGTCAGGGGCTGTTCAATCAGACAGAACACAACAGACTGGAGAGACACACATTTCAGGGTTGAACATCTTTCCTGACAAAGCATTTAAACAACTCTTTGCTAAATCTGAGAAACGCTTATAAGAGAGCAAGACACAGCAGCCAAAGACCTCCATCCATTTGTTTTCTATGTAAGCGCACACTAGACGAACGTCTTTTTTTCCCTGTTTTTGTTTATTCAGCGTCTTGTGCAGGAGCGCTGTTTTTTTAGATGAAGTGTATAATTAAAAAGAACTTTAAAAGCACATTGAGACACCTGCTTTCTGTTAAACTGTATTTGTCGTGCTGTGTCTAGCCTTTTTTAGCGCAAGAATGTGATCGATCTGAAGTCATCGTATTTCAGTGAGGATAAATTTTTTTAATTGAAATCAGATTCTGATTCGTTTCTGATTTGTTTATACGTTTCTCTCAGCTGCATGAAGATATTCATTTGCTTTCTCATGTCACTAACTTTAAATATGCAACTTAGCTGGCTAATGAATGCATAAATAGATGGTAACAATTGTGACATTTAAACATTTGGGTAGGACTTGCGTGTGTTTTTGTCACATTGTTCTAACCGCTTAAGGTGAGCTTTAATGTTTGTGTCCTCTCAGCCTTGTCGGCAAACATACTGCTGTTCTCTACTAATGCAGCATCAATCAACAAATTAAATACTTTATAATGATATGACGTGTACTGTAGTGTACTGTATACATAGCTTTTCGTTGTTGCTGTTTTAAATCTGCATCTGAAGTGTTCCGCTCCATGCAGAGTGTAGTCTCACATGTCAAAACAAACACCACAAGGCGTCAGTGAAGTGATGATTTTTATTTCACCTCTAGAGTCCGCTCTCATACTGTATAACGACAGCGGACCCTTCCCAGCCGCTCCAGCACCGGACGCAACAGGGAAAAACTATTGGTGTGGATTTTTGCAGATAACCGATAGTTCAAGAAATCTGTTATCGGTGCCGATTAATCTGCAAAACCGATATATCGGTCGACCTCTAGTGTTTAGCGTGTTTACATAAAGATTGACAAGCAAGAAGTTGGTTATCAGGTGTGGTTTAACTAATGCAAAATATCAGGAACCAAAAACCAAACTCCCTCTACTCTAAAACGTGACTTATATAGATAGGTCTGGGCAGCATATATATATATATATATATATATATACTGTACATATTTTGTGTTTTATTATGTTGGCAATACATAGTTAACCAAAATTGTGAATATTACAAATGACATTTACAGTGATTATTTATTAATTTTTTAAATCACCCTTTTAAACCATTTTTGAGTTGTATATGAAATGTATGTGAACCCTTTGGAATTACCTGCATTTATGTAAAAATTTGTCTTAAAATCTGGTTTGATCTTCATCTAAGTTTCCATAATGAACAAACACAATCTGTTTTAACCAATAACACACACATTGTATTGTTCTTGTACATATTGAATACATCACTCAAACATCCACAGTGTAGGTTGGAAAATGTATGTGAACCCCTTGGCTAATGATGTCAGCAAAAGCTAATTAGAGCCAGGATGTATGAAACGAGATTGAATCAGAATACCCAACATAAGAAATGAGAGAAAAAAATGGACGTTTTATTTACAAATAAAAATAGTTTTAAAATGTATTCCTTTCAATTTGTAACATACGTCCACCAAATTAAATCCAGTAATATTTAACAAAAAAGTTTTATCAGTTTAATTTGATGGAATTTTGTTATGAAATTGAAATGTGTAAATCTTAAATATAGGGTTTGGTTTATATATTTATTTATTTATTTGGGCGTTTTGTAATTCTACACCAGTACTTATTGGGAAAAAGTAGCTTGTTACTGGTAAAGCTACACTATTTGGGAAACTGCTGAGCTATTGTCACACTACTTAAAAATCTAGTTCAGTTAGTAGCATTTCTACTTTTATTTCGTTACTCCCCAACACTGGTGTGTATTTGCTTTGCTTGTGCAGGATTTGGTTTGTTATGTCAGATGGAATCTGAAAGTGTTTCCTGTTCCCACACCTCCATTTTCACACGTGCAACGACTTCTAAACTGTTAAAAACCTAGCAAGTGTAGCTATATATCGCAAGAAACAACATGACAAACGTCTTTGTAAAATACTGGAGTTATATTAAATCAAGTGTTTGCTGTAGGCGCTAAACAAGCATATATATGAGCTCATATTTTTTACGTATTTCCGTGAAACACACTGGCCTTGTCAACAAACTTTCTCACTCATATTCACTGTCACACTTTGAGCATTCAATTATCTGTGAGCAGCTCTGTTGGTAATTGAAAGCAAATATTTAGAGGTTCATAAACTAAATGGCTGTAATTCAGGTTGACCCCCCGCCTCTGATGGCTTTAATGGGATCAAGCGCAGCTGTGTGTGAAGTGCTTGTTTTGTGTTTATAGAAAAGACAGAAACACAACCAAAATAAGTGGAATGCATTCATGAAAATCCTTCTTTCAAACTAGAGTGCAAACTACTTTTACAGTAAAACTACCGTGTATTTATTTGAGTGATTTGTAGTGTCTTGTGTGAGCATATATTTACGTTTGCTTGTATGTATGTATGTGTTATTTAAAATGCAGAAATGCAAGCAGATGCACATAGTGATTTAGAATGTATTTGTACAGTTTAGCCACACTTACAATACACTTTTTGAAAAATAATAATTAATAATTAATAATAATTACATTTAATATGTTTGTGTCTCAGACGTGGAGGCAACTGAGATTTGTCCTCCACCACCTGGATTGAGGCGAGTCGCTATGCCACCACGAGGACTTAGAGCGCATTGGGAATTGGGCATTCCAAATTAAAAAAAAAATTCAGCAATTTGTGCTTAAGTAGCTCTTCTGTGGGATCGGACCAGACGGGCTAGCCATCGCTCTCCACGTGCATCAGTGAGCCTTGGGCGCCCATGACCCTGTCGCCGGTTCACCGGTTGTCCTTCCTTTGACCACTTTTGGTAGGTACTAACCACTGCATACCGGGAACACCCTACAAGACCTGCCATTTTGGAGAAGCTCTGACCCAGACGTCTAGCCGTCACAATTTGACCCTTGTCAAAGTCGCTCAGATCCTTACGCTTGCCCATTTTTCCTGCTTCCAACACATGAAATTCAAGAACTGAGTGTTCACTTGCTGCCTAATATATCCCACCCCTTGACAGGTGCCATTGTAATGATATAATACATTTTATTCACTTCACCTGTCAGTGGTTTTAATGTTGTGGCTGAGTGTGTGTGTGTGTGTATATATATATATATATATATATATATATATATACAGTATATGATAAACAAGCCATCAACAGAATACATATAATATTACAACTTGCATCTGCAATAAGCAAATGCACAACATAGCTTGAACAGATGAACTTGTAGAGAGAGTATTGTGAGGATTGCCCAGTGCGTGAACTGAAGAGCTTTTTAATAACCTATTTTCAAACGTGTCTTATATATATATATTAGCCCATATATGAGCTTAATCAGCTATATCAACAAAATTAATATAATATTATAAATTAAATCTGTGAATCAATGAAGGCAGCGAATGCACAGAGGAGCTTGAGTTCTAGACAGAGTGCATAAATGGGCGCAAGCTCTTTCTTTCATGTTGTTTGTTGACATCACAAATAAACTCTCATGTGCATTAGTTTGTGAAGGAATTTAGGAATTTTAACTTAATTCGGTGACAAATGGACTTTTAGTTGATGCACCTAGTCATGGTGTGCGTTTGGCTTGAGTTGCACGCAAAATGCGTACCGTGTGAACACACCGTTACCATACATGTGCTCTGTAGTGCAAACTTTTTTAAAGAAGTCTTTAAAAAAAAAACATCCTCGTTACTTTCGTAACCTCCGTTCCCTGATGGAGGGAATGAGACGTTGTGTCGATATAGTGACACAAGTGGTCACTCTTGGGAGCCCCAAACACCTCTGCTTTTTGAAAAAAGGTCAATGGGAATTGGTATAAAAGGAGCTGGTATGCAACCACTCATTCAGGTTTTGTGCTGAGGAGCCGAGACAAGGTCCCGGCCATTTCAGCGGGTAGTTCAGTGTTGTGGCAAGAGGGACACAATGTCTCATTCCCTCCATCAGGGAACGGAGGTTACAGAATTAACCAGGACGTTCCCTATCTGTCACTCACTCAACGTTGTGTCGATGTAGTGACACTAAGGGTCCCTATACAAAATGCCACAACTAGCTGAACTGTGTTACATGGACTGGCGGTGCGAGACGGGCAGACCGCTGTGTGCCTCGTAGCCAGCGCACCAGGCTGTCATGTAACCTCCCCCAACGCTCTTATGAGCGTCAAACAGTCCTTTGGGAAAAAGTCGACTGCCCAACAAATAGGGACAGGCTAGCCCAGCCGTGGCCTCTTTTCCTCTTTTTTTCTCCCCAAAAAGAGTGGAATTTGTTAACCGACTGGGAGCCATAAATGTCTACGTCGGGGGGGTGTCACTCCCAAGGGGAAGACACTGCGGAGACCACACCACACCCAGAGAAGGGAGGGGTATTTTGAGTGGAAATACGTCACATGGTCTTACCGAGTCTTGTCGGAAGTATGTCATGTGGAGAAGTCGCATGGTAGGTCCTACCCGAGTGGGGAGGAGTTTTTACAAACATGGTGACCGGGGAAGAGGGGCCTCTGCCCAAGGAAGACACAGTTTACTGACAGGGAAACGATTTAGCGGAAGATATCACATGGGGTCACCAACGGGGAACCAGCACATGTGGAGCACCTATCTCAGTACAGGGCCTAATTAGCACATGTACTGTGCCAGCAGCGAGTTTCTCCGCAAACTCATCTGCCACAGGGCTAAGGAGGAAAGTCATCCAGGGATCACAGCTTTGAACACGACTGGGGGTCAAAAGCACACGTCTTCACCTCAGGGAGGGGAAAGGCGCTATGCGCAAGCGGTACACCTGGCCAGCTGTCCCGGAACTTACCTGCTCGTACCTGACAATACACGGGACAAAACCGGCTCAACCCGGAGATTGTAGAACCTCGCAAAGGTGTTGGGTGTTGCCCAGCCCACTGCTCTGCAGATGTCTGCCAAAGAGGTGCCACTGCTCAGGGCCCAGGAGGCTGCTACACTCCTAGTAGAGTGGGCTCATAACCCCACGAGGGGCGGCACGTCCTGAGCATGATATGCCATCATGATGGCGTCAACAACCCAGTGGGTGATCCTCTGTTTGAAACAGTGCTTCCTTTCCGCTGTCCACCAAAGCAGACAAAGAGCTGCTCGGAGCTTCTAAAGCTCTGCGTGTGATCCAAATAGATGCGTAAAGCATGCACCGGACACAACAATGCCAAAGCTGGGTCTGCCTCCTCCTGGGGCAGTGCTTGCAGGTTCACCACCTGATCCCTAAAAGGGGTCGTGGGAACCTTGGGCAAATAGCCCGGTCGGGGTGTCAGGATCACATGAGAGTAACCCGGACCGAACTCCAGGCACGATTCGCTGACAGAGAATGCCTTCAGGTCCCCTATGGAAGTGAGCGCAGTCAGGAGGGCAGTCTTTAAAGAGAGTGCCTTAAGCTCAACTGACTCCAGGGGCTCAAAGGGAGCTCCCCTTAGACCCTGAAGGACTACAGAGAGGTCCCACGGGGGGATGAGGCATGGTCTGGAAGGATTCAACCTCCTAGTGCCTCTCAGGAACCTGATAATCAAGTCGTGCTTCCCCAAATACTTACCATCCACTGCATCGTGATGTGCCGAAATGGTGGCTACATACACCTTCAAGGTGGAGGGGGACAGCCGCCCCTCCAGCCTCTCCTGCAGGAAGGAAAGCACTGATCTGACTGCGCATCTCTGGGGGTCTTCGCATCAGGAAGAACACCACTTAGCGAATAGACGGCACTTCAAGACATACAGGCGCCTTGTAGAGGGAGCCCTAGCCTGAGTGATTGTGCAAGGCCCGGTTCAGTACTCGCAGGTCCAAGATTGGCAGCAACCCACCTCCTTTCTTCGTTACGATAAAGTAGGGGCTGTAAAACCCCTTCTTCATCTCGGCCGGAGGGACAGGCTCTATCGCACCCTTACGTAGAAGGTACTTTATTGTTAGACTTTTTCATTGAAACATTGACCAATAATGTCTCATGTACAACCACCAGCCAAAAAACTGAAGGGGACAGACATTCGGGATTTCTTTCATAGATTCATGTGTGTTACAACAATAATAATATGTCATAGTATACATCTAAACAATGATATTGTTTGTTTATTTATTTTTTATATTTTCTCCCCTTTTTCTCCCCAATTTGTATTTCCCAGTGCGCTCTAAGTCCTCATGGTGGTGTAGTGACTCGCCTCAATCTGGGTGACAGAGGACGAATCTCAGTTGCCTCCGCGTCTGAGACCGTCAATCCGCGCATCTTATCACGTGACTTGTTGAGCACGTTACCGTGGAGACATAGCACGTGTGGAGGCTTCACGCCATCCTCCACGGCATCCACGCACAACTCATCACGCGCCCCACCGAGAGCGAGAACCACATTATAGCGACCACAAGGAGGTTAACCCATGTGACTCTACCCTCCCTAGCAACCTGGCCAATTTGGTTGCTTAAGAGACCTGGCTGGAGTCACTCAGCACACCCTGGATTCGAACTCCAGGGGTGGTAGTCAGCATCTTTACTTGCTGAGCTACCCAGGCCCCAATGATATTGTTTATTGACTTTTCCATGTTTTTTGTTTGGCCATTATATTTCATTTTTAATGGTATGATTAATGGTAATGGTGATGTTCATGGCATATTTATTTTAGAAAAAAAGATTTTTAGAAAGATTTGACACTGTCATTAAGGAATAATTTTAATGCTTTGATTCTTTGGTTCTGACTGACTGGACCAATGTTTGAAATGTTTGACAGCAGTCATTAAATTAAATAATTCTTCTGTTTAATATGAACATTTTCATTCATACATGCCTGCTACATTTTAGTTCTAATTATTAAAGTTCTATCCTAAAAGATCAGCTGATTTGCTTTCAAATGATATCACATATTCTCAAAAACATAAAACATATTAAAAAAAAATATATATAATCACATATTCTTTTCACATATTCTCAAAAGTTCTTTAAAACTGTCGTATTGTGAAGAGAGGCTGATGAGATTTAGAATGCTTGATCTAAGAATAAACAATCAGATGTAAGATGCGGTTAAGACAGTTATTTATAAATTATAGTCAAAAACCAACTAAAAGAAAACGTACAGAATCACCACACTCCCAACACTGATACTGGATTCATTCCATGTGGAGAAATAGTCCACATGTGATCTAATATCTTTTTCTAATACTACTATGTGGAAATAGGTTTGTTTTGTTTTTATCCGAGTGCCAGAACGGCCCCTTTAGCAGATATAAATCAGCAAGCAAACAATGATGTTGACTGTTGGCTGAGTGAGAATATTTTAATTACACTGAGATCCGACACCGGAGCCAACGCAACTCTTAAACACAAAGAGCAAAACACAGAGAGATATCCTCCAGACTTCATTAATACCACGTGGAATAAAAGCATTCTCAGTTTTACCGTTTATTTTTACCGCTTATAGCTGATAAACACCAGTATCTCACCATGTTAAGTGGGTCTCTCCTGTATGTCAGGCTGGTGTATTTTTCTTTTCGGTTCTGTTTAAGGGCCCTCAGGGGCCCACAGGTTGTACTGTATATCTCAAGGTGTTCAGACACTGAGTGTTTGGATTGTCAACGTCTCAAGAGATGATCATTTCTCCTGGGAAAGAGAGTCGTACTGTAGACGCGTGACTGTGCTTCTGCAAGCTGTACAGTATTACTCAATGCTGCCTATGTTAGCACTGAGTTCACAAGAAGAGATGCGCTGTTGCATTTCTGTAACCCTCATTCTGTATAACCTCTGAGTTAAGTCTTACGCCAGCTTCTTCGTCATTTATTGCTGCATGGACTGGGCTCAGTCGACAGCATTTGTGGCATAAAATTGATTTCCACAAAAATTATTTTTGACTTTTTTTTGAAAAAAAAAAAGAAGAAGCAAAAATGGAGGTTACAGTGAGGCACTTGCAAAGGAAGTGAATGGGGGCATTCATTAAAATACTCACTGTTTCAAAAGTGTAGACACAAGACATAAACAATATGTGTGTTAACAAGATTTTAGTGTCATAAAATCACTTACTGACATTTTGCAACTTCGTTGCCATGATGATGTAATATTAACAAACCCTAAAACCCAAAATGACCATTTAAACAACTTTACAGCTCAAATAATACGAGTTTTAACAAAGAATTAACGTAATGTAATGTAAGCTTCACATTTCCGCCTTTAAACCCACCAAAAATTGGCCCCATTGACTTCCATTGTAAGTGTCTCACTGGAACCTCATTTTTTTTTTTTTTCTTTTAAAGAAAATGAGTAATTTTGTGGTAATCAACATTATGCCGCAAATGCTGTCAATTAAGCTTAACTTGTTTTGAACCCCGAATATTCCTTTAACAAGCCAACTATGCTTTTTTAAAATGTAAATGCTTCAATGGGTTATTTGCTCAGTGGGCTTATTAGGAACAATAGCGATCAGTGGAAAATAAACCGCAATCATTTATAATAGAGTCAAGGTAAACACATAATGTTTATTTTAATATTTATGTAGAGCATGTTTGTTATTAGTGTTTCAACAGATAAAATAATTATTCTGCTTTAAGGTGATGCGCAAACAGGCTTTTAAAAAGCACTTTTCATTATAAGCCCACATGAAAAGAAAGTTATATTTCTGGATTATAATTACAGACAGAGAACAAAATCTTGTTTGAGCTCAAGAAGCTTCTTAAATATTTTCATGTAATGTGGTCATCAGCAGATTTTATGCATTTATTTTCTTTTACTGCATTAACAAAACATTTGATTGGCTCCAAATATAAAATAAAATGATGCCAACAAATATATGCATTTCTTTTTTCTCTTGCTTTTAGTCTTTTTTTATATTTCAAAATAAGACAGTAAGTGGACTTGAATGGTATGTGGGCTAAATAGGGTCACTTCCCCTACGTGGGAAGTCGGCATGTTGTTTCCGAGAGTTTCAGTACCCTAGGACCGACCACATTATGCAGAGGCATTGACAAGCGGCATCTTCTATCAGACATGTTTGCATCGGCTCCAGTATATTTACCTTCCCCCGTGGCATGACTGAAGCTTGTTGCGTCAGCAGTGTGGGAGACCAGGGTTCAGATCCCAAGTCAGAATTTAGAATCAAAGGTTAAAACTGTGAAATGCTTTTAGACGTGGCAAAAATAATATACATAATGTGTAAATATGTAAGCCTAAATGTGGCTTAAACACACAAAATCCAAAATATAACCAGACTCGTATCCATCAAAAAATTACAAATTGGCTGTTTGGGAGCATTTAAATGACTGACTGAAGACGACGGGTGTAAATCATGCAGACAGAAGTCATAGAAAGAAACGCATTCTGCAAATGGGACAGGATGCTCCACTAGTCGTCCAACAACAAACTAGTACGTTTAATATTTTTAGCTGTGGTGATTTTAAAGTGAAACATTAAAATATGCTACTTTTTGTAATGGTTAACAGCGTGCTGACTAGGGATGCACCGATCTGATACCTGGATTAGTATTGGCTCCGATACTGAAGCTTTTAGACGGATCGGGTATCGGTCCGACGAGCCCGATCCAAATCCGATACGGTGTGTTAGTCATGTTCGTTACTGTCAAGCTCCAACAATGACATAAAAGAACCATAAAAACACTAATAAAGTAGTTCATATGACTCGTGCATTTTATTCAAAGCCATTTAAAGATGTGCGATAGCTCTGTGAATCACAAAAGGCCGTGTTTAATAAGTAAATATATAGTATGTGCAGCGCCAGCGCGTTAGTGAATGGTGCTGCTCTCACACACAGGTTGGTGATGCACTCGCTGCTATTTTTAGCCTTCACAGTACAATATTTGAGCGCTATCTCAGATGTAGATGCTCAATAGTTCGGTTAATTTATAATATGCATTTAGAACGGCACCGGTGGTGCAATTTACCAGAATTTGAAACACTGGTATCTGCTTGGGATCGGTATCGGACGATACTGAGATTGAGAAAAAGTGGTATCGATGCATCCCTAGTGCTGACAGTGTGCAGTGTGTTGCATGCAGCTACCAACAGCGAGTGGAAAAGTTGCGTCTTTTCATCCTCATTATTTAAAGCATTGCTTCTGTACAAATTCATCGCAATAAATGTACATTTTAGTCATTATCAGACTTTAAATTGCCTGCTGTGAGCAACGTTCCCATTATTGTGCATAGTCCACAGGTTTATTTGTAATAAACTCTTGCAGAAGAAAAAAACATTTGGATGCCTTGAACTAGGCTACGCATTGCACACTCACAATAAACGTACATTTGTGCACTTATGAAGCACTCCGGTTATATTGAAGCACATCACTGAGCTTGGGATGCGCATAAGCGGTGTCGTGCCCTAGATTGGGGTGTCTCTTATTAAATACCTCATACTTTTTGTGTATTTATCAGTTTTCTTATTGTAGGGCTGCCTTTTGCGTCCACATATCCCTCAGAAATACGTCCACTAAGAAATTCAGTTGTGATATGATACGCATTTTTTTGCATCATTGCTGCAAGAAAAATAGCAAATAATCGTAAAACCGGTTAACTGTGTTTTTTTAAAACTCACACCGCGGCTTTCCTACATGGGTATAAGTTCAAAGGTGAAATGTCCACTGTGTGGCGCTAAAAGCAAGTTTAATTTTGAAACAAATGCGTTTTTTAAAGTTAATGGTCTATCGAGTTTTAAATCAACAAAACCGACCTCCCTACCGTAAACCCTAAACCTAAACCTAACCCATAGTTTCATACAAAGCAAATGTAAGATGAAAAACACAACCATGTCATTTTGTGGTGCTTCTATGACACTTTTCACTCGCGTGTCAACTCTCGTGCTCTTCAGGACTCCTACCCTTTACATCACAAGTGCAGCGCTCTGTTAGTTGAGCTACCGTGCAGTTTGATCACACTCGAACAAGCTTGTAAATGTAGATGATTATGTAATGCAAACGTTAAAAAAAGTCATATGCTATAGTAAAAGTGTTTTGATGTCATTGAGAGTGAAGAAACTAATTGTTGTTGTAGCGCCTCTAGTATTCATATCACCAGAAAACTGCCACGATACATGCAATGAGCAACAGATTTTTGTTTAATGAAGAAATATCGGTATAGTAACGTGGTTTAATGAGACCAGGTTGTAAAATAGAGTTTCACCTTTTTCAATTTGAACATATAGCGTGAAATTCAATGCTTTCTTACAATTATATTTCATGGTTAAGGCTACTAAAATCAAGCAATTTCCGAAAAGGCAGCAAATGGAATAGCTAAAACAAGTTCTTTCAGTCCCAATTAAGGGGGACCAAATTCTGTGGGGGGACTGCATTTTGCACACTATGTATCGTGCTTCACAATGGCAAAGGGTCTATAGAAATGTGGTAGATTCAAAGTTCATCGACTGTATCCAGAAATACTTACAGGGCTCAAAGCTCCCTTTCACCGTGACTTTCTGCATGGCTTTTACACTGTTTAACATATAAAATGTGCTTGTGCATTTCTGTATGGAGCCCTCTCTTCTTTAAAACGCTCACACACTGCTGGAACATATTTATACATGCATAAGCCTCGGAGGAAGAAAACTAATTACTGGATGTAAAGGAAAAGTTCACCCAAAGTGAAAATTTTGGTTTCTCAGTCTCAGTCACCATTCACTTTCATTGCATTTTTTTCTATACTATGCAAGTAAAACGTTACTGAGACTCCATGTTTTATAAGAAAATAAGTCATACAAGGACAACACAAAGGTTCGTACGGATGACAGAATTTTCATTTTGGCTGAACTATTCCTTTAGGTCGTTATTCCCTGAAAATCATCCGCTGGAGCTTAGTTTTTTCTTTCAAAGTGCTTGCCTTGTTACTTCCAGAACAATCACGTTTGCTACGCTTGAGCATTTTGATTACGAGTACCAGTTATTTTCCAGCGGTATTGACTTGATCATCTCCTTTATCAAAGGACATAGCTTTAATAAAAACAACCTTATTAATCAAAACCAGCCCAAAAGGGCTTCAGCATCAGCAGTTTCATGTTATGCTGTTCTGCTGTGTGCACGGATTTCTGCAAATTCTTTTGGGGAACCAGATATTGCAACCCGAACCGCCACTTAATGATCAAGCTGATGACATTTTTTTATTTTTTCGTGGATTTGTCTGAGAGCTCTGAGCAGAGCCGTAGCAAGGTAATCTGGGCCCCCTGATAGTATATTTAAGTGCTTCCTACACTGAAGCAGAGAGCTGGGGAAAACTTTGTGGTCGCTTATTCTTAAGTTGCAACATAAATGTTAAAGCCTACAGTTAAGCTAATGATCAATTTATTACTGTGTGGAAAGTTTATTCTGATTTTTTTTATTAAAAATGTGACTATTTGAAACATTGTCATATTTTATAATATTGCAAACCTGCTCTCACAGAATCACGCTACTATACCTACATTTTTTCAAAATGATGCTTACGTGGCTCTGGAGGCGCAACAACAACAATGACTTTTATTCCCTTTTCACCCTTATGACATCTAAACACTTTTACTGTAGCACATGACTTGTAAGCTGATACATTTTAATGTTTGCATTGCATCATCAGCTACATTTAAAAGCTTGTTAGAGTGTGATTTAAATCATGCAGTAGTTTAACTGATAGAGCGTTGCACTTGCGATGCAAAGGACCAGGGTACTGGGGTACAATGCATGCGAAGTGTGAGCCGAAAGTGTCATAGAAGAACCAAAATTGCGTGGTTCTGTTTTTCATCTCACATTTGCTTTTCTGACACTATCGGTTAGGTTTAGGTTTAATGTTTAGGGTAGGGAGGTCGGTTCTGTTGATTTAAAACTCGACAGAGCATTAACCTTAAAATCCCCATCTGTTTGGGAGAACATTTAACTCACTTTAAGCGCCAAACAGTTGAAATTTCACCTCGGAACTGCTGCGATAAATGTAATGAACCACTTTCAAAAATGTCGCTATAGTCCCAGATTTTTCATGCGATCACGCTCAATATTGCTGTTGCATCTTATAAAAGATTTTCCCTTTTATTATTACTCAACTTCCAGGAGTCGGGATGAAGTGGTCTGCAGGATGAAGGGCCCTGTGGGACCCTATTAGATTTCTTGAGCAAGGGATTACATTTACGAGTTGAACATGATAGTGTACGGTACATCCATGAGTTGTGGACGGGAGCGGGCTGTCAGAGAATAGCCTGAAAAATACGATGTGGATATCTTTTTTATTTTTATATTTTTATTCATGAATGCAAAAAAAAAAAAAAAAAAAAAAACATTTTTATTTTACAACTAATTTATTTGTGATAACAATAAACAGAAAATACAATGAAAAAATGTGCACACAGCACGTGCATCAAATTATTCAATATTTATAGCAGGCTATGCAGGTAGTCAGCGGCGCTGTAGAGGAATGGCAGAGCAAAGCGTGGACACACTGTTTCATCAAAGGATGTGAAACTCAGACTACAGACTAGAAAATAGTCAGTTTAGGGTTAAGAAACCAACCTCAGTCAAGTCAGATGGGCATCATGCCACGCGTCATCCGATAATAGCAATAACAGAAAAATATAATGTTCTTTGTGTACACTTGCTGTCTATTTGTTTGGCTTTTGCCCATTGTGAAAAACAAATGCAGGGTTGTGGGAACGGGAGCAGTCGCAAAGAAAATCACTGCGGGCAGAGAGCAGGTGAACATGGAGTAAAATTCAGTGGGAGCGTTCGGGTGCTGTGTAGAAACTTGTGGGATTGAAAAAACAGTCCTACGCAGACCTCTATTGGAGTGCACAGACTTTAGGGGCCGTTCACACCGAACATGGCCTTGTGCTAGATACAGCACTATGAATTGACCATAAGGCTATTGAGACTTGTTTTTTTGTTATTTGAAGATGTATCTAACTTGACATGCCATCTAAAAAAAATTGGCGCTCCTGCACAAGACACTAAAAAAAAACAGAAAGATGAAGTGCAACAGTGCAAAGAAAACAATTGGAAAAACTGTACGGAGGGACACAAATATTCATTTGGTGTGAACGGCCCCCTAAGCAGTCCATCTGGAAACAAAGTCATGTTTAAATGGTACCAGGTTTGCACAATGAGCACTTTTGAGGAAAAACTGATCACTGGATTTGCCAAAGTTCATCAGGTTAGTGTTGTGAAGTCTATGAAACAGGCTATAGTTAAGTTTTGTTTGAGGCTCTTGGTTGCAAGTAACCTAGATGTCCACAAGCAGAACTGTATTTTATGCGTTGTTTTTTATAATAGTTATTTATATCAGGAAGACTCACAGACTTGAGTGAAATTCAAGATGACATTTATTTGATGAATATAAAACAGAAATGTAATGTCTCTCTTTGGCGTAAGCCCCGTCTGGTGGTCCGAAGAAGTTGTACTCGGAACTGTCATATCCTGCCGGAGATAGGAGGCAGGGGCGACGGGACTCAACTGGTGGTGGTGGGGTGGTGGAGGTTGCCGTGTTAGCACACTGAAACAGCAATGTGATAGATTGTGAGCAGACTTATAAAGCAATGGCTTACATGTGATTGCTAGGAGTTACCTAGCTAATGGTGCGATGATGTACAGCTGCTAGTGTTCCCACTAGAACTACGCTGCGCTTACACTTACTTCCAAGACAGAAATTCGAATACCCTGTGTACACACCCCTAAAAGCAGCCTGGTTTCATGGACATTATGACAGTGACAACATTTTTGCAAAAACGAAATTACGTGACTTATTACATTTTTGCTGCAGTTTCCCAGTGAAATGTCCATCGGGGGGCGCCAAAAGCAATTCAAATGGTGTCATAATCAGGCGATGCTTTTAAGGTGTATATTAGATGGTGGTTTTAATAAGTAACCAAGTAACCTCCCTAAACCTAACCAATAGTGATCTAAAATCAAATGAGAGGTGAACAAAACCAGCATCTTTACCCTAAACCAGCACCTAAACCTAACAGATAATGGCCTTAAACAAAATGAGAAATGAGAAGCACATTTTCTGAAGCAACCACGTCAATTTATATCACTTTTGTCTCGTGTCAGCTTGCATACTTTTCTGGGCTCGAACTGCGAACTTCAGAGTCCAAAGTCCAACACTATCTCACACTGGAATAAGTGTAAATGTAATACAAGCGTTAAAATGTAAAGTTTTTCAAATGAGGCGTCAGAGAAGAAGTGTTTCGATAGCATAACATAGCAGTGTGTGAGTAACAGAGTGAAAAATGAATGTTTATGAAGTCATAATCAGCCATTGTAGTCATGATTTGTGTGAAAGTGAACAAAACGCACAGTTGCTGTAGCGCTTCTAGTGTTCATTTCACCAGAAAACTGCAGCAAAATGCAGAATTAAGCATGTTAAAGTCAGTTTGCAAAAATGTTGTTTCAATAACATTCATTCTATGAGACTAGATTACCTAAAAGCTTTGTTTGATCGTTTTATATGTCAATCAGAAGGTCTTTTCCTTTCTAAGTGGTTGGTTCTTGGCCAGAATAACTTACAATGTGGTTCTTTTATTTTGTGTACATTTGTTCATGTTTTTTAGGACAAGGGCATGTCACACAAACTGTCCATGTTGACATCCGTCTAATTTGTAACTTCAATCAAGTGACAGATGAGTCTGCACCAGACTTGATGCTGATAGTCAAAAGTTTGGCGCTGCGAAGCTATCTCTGTAATCTCTCTCGTGGATTTATATAGCTGTCCTTGCGAGATGAGTTTGTCTCCCCTGCTTGCATTAATTATTTAAGGCATCTTGTAAGTCAATGGAGATCTTTCCCATCTGTCTGCTGGCTGATCTCTAGATGCTGGATTGTGCTCTGATCCTGAATGCAGCCTGTATGTGTGTATCTCTCTAGCTGTGCATGCTTGGGTAAATTGACTAACAGAGTCCCATTGATTCCAGCTGCTGACATGTGGTCTGATTCACTTTTTAAGGAAGATTCCTAGTTATATACAAGTTAAACTCATTGGCGTGCTTTGGCGTATTATACAACAGATCATAATTATGACTCATCCAAGAAAGCAGATGTACTGTTGGATGCATCTCTGAGATGTCTGTTAAAGAGCGTTTCATCTGGAAAGCATCACGTTCTAATTAACATCTGATCTTAAAAAGAGCAGATTTACAGACATTCTAAATCATAAACGTCTCATAGACATCTGCTGAATGAAATGAAACATCTTAGAGACATATTGCAGATGAGCAAACAGCCTAAGAAATATGTCTTACAGATTTAAACACAAATATCAGATAGGTGTCTGGGTGATGTGCGTGTGCAAAAACAAAGTAAAACATGTAAATTGATTTACAATAGAACCATGATACAATGGGTAATTTTCTTTTTTTTTTCCCAATATGACAAAATGAAACCGAAAACATCATGAATGAAAGGATAACTCTTAAAATATTCCTTATAGTTACTTATAGTGGAATTTTTTTATGTAGATATCTTTTTTTTCTGGCCCTAAGAATTTTCAGTCTACGGCTAGATTGAAAATGTCTAGGGCCAGAAAACAAACTAGAGATGCACCGATCCGTACATGGACGTTTTTAACCGGATCGTGTATCGGTCTGGCGAGCCCAATCCAAAACTGATACTGTCTGTCTGTAATGCTCGTTAACATCTAAATTTGAATATTTGGTAATAATAATTCTTCTTGTTCCTATTGTTCCTCGTCCTCCTCCTTCCTCTGCCATTTTACAAGTAGTCTTGTAATAGGCTTGTAATTCAGCTGTTCAACAAATTATTTTTTCTCACATAATTACATCATTTCGATGCCACTCAATATTTTATGTCCATACTACTACTACTACTACTTCTACTTCTTCAGAAGTCCAGATACAAGCTGGAAAAAATGGCTTCTTTTCTACTGAAGACTTCAGGTGTACTTGACTTAATATTAAATTGGCTGCTGCATTATCCAGTAGACTAGGTAACAACGCTTTTTTGAATAGGCTACATTATTATTATTTTTTTTTATTTAATAGTTAATTGTTTTTTTTTATATATATATATATATATATATTCTATGTAAGGGATAATGTACAGTCAGCTGGTTGAATCACAAATTGTTACACAACTCTATGGAATACTCAATTCTGATTGGTCAATGGCGCCATCTAGCGGTCTGATATTTCTTAGTAACAACCGCACATCCACGAATCAGATGGCTCATACGGTAATTCAAGTAATTTTTTCTGCTCCTTGGATCACTGTGCGATCTCTACAAGCTAATATGATAATTTGAACTCGAATCAATGTTTCATTTGCATTTATTTATTTATTTGTCAAGTAGTCTTGTAAAAAGATACACAATGAGCAGTCAGATGTTCATTAATTACAAAATAAACACCAACAGAACTCTGACGCTGATTTTAGCTGTTCAGCGATTTCTTCTCACATAATTACATAATTTCAACACAAACCAATATTTTATGTCCATTTTTTTATTTGGTTAGTGTAAAGGGGTTAGAGGCAAAGGAGGAGGCGAGAACCGGCTTGACAGTATAAATAATAGTTTAATAATAAACTTAAACAAAAACACACAAACATAAACATATACAGGGCAGCTGCCTGTAATTCTCTCTCTCTCTCCAACTGTCGTCTCCGGTCGCCTTTATCCCTTGCTTGCCTCATCAGGCTGATTGGGGTCCAGGCGTGCATCATTCCAGCCCGGCCCCACCCTCCGCGCTACAGTTAGTAGCCATGTAATAAGCAGGATAATGTACAGTCAGACAGTTGTTGTTGCAAAATAAACCACTTCAGGCTGATATAAGTCCTAATCTCCGTCGCACAGTGATCCAACAACCAGGAAAGATGGCTCGCAATACCTGGATGAGTGGTCTGATACGTGGATGTGCAGTTGTTACAGAGAAATATCAGACCGCTAGATGGCGCCATTGACCAACCAGAATTGGGTGTTCCAGAGAGTCGTATTAAGTCGTATTAAGTCGTCTTATTAAGGAAAATTCAACACTGTTATTGGATTGGGATAGGTATCGCATAAAAATAAAAATAAAAAAAATTAAGAAAATGAAGCCTGTTTTTTATGTATTTTTTATTTGTTATTTTCTTGGAGCTTTGAGACATTTTTTGCATTATGCCATTATTTTCAAGACATTTAAGCTCATTCTCATTACTGTGTTGAGTCTGTATGGTATACTTTTTATTTTTTAGTAATGACGATTTCCAGTGATTCTTATTAGATTAACATTACTGTGTTTTACTGAATTACTGTAAAATGTGGTACAGTAAGTTATACATACAGCTATGTGTAATACACAAGTAACTGTATTACAGTAAAAATATTTAAATGCAAGATTTCTTTTGCATTACAGTAATTGTCATGAAAATAATGTCACTATGCAAATAAATAAATAAATAAATAAAAGGGCTGTATTTTAATTAAAGGTGCACTCAGTAACTTTAGTCTTTGTGTCATCTTGGACTTACAGTGACACCTAGTGGCCTGGATGCAGCATCATTTAAAATGAGTAGTTTTCAGTTTCAGATGCCATTGTAGAAATTCACTATTTACAATCAGTCATGATTAATTTAATCCAAGAGTGAAAGTGTCAATTAACAGGACGGTTACTGAGATTAAGCGAGAAGTATTCGGCTGGTCATGTGATTGACCCCCATGTGCGGACCCTCTCCATGTAGAATAAAACAGCTTTTATAAGGTTACTGATATGACTGGAGTCTTCATTTTAATGTGAGTGGCCATGATTGATTTCCAACATATATTGCAAAATTACAATTCATGTCTTTAGGAGTTTAACTTTTTTAATGAGGAAAAAAATCACAGAGTGCACCTTTAATTCTAAATATAATGTCTTATTACTTTCTTTTCAGGGAGAAATATGGGTTATTAATATTAATAATATTAAGATAAAAATTAATGGACATTGTGAGATTCACCCTGATGCTTTTTTGAATTTTATCATGCTGTATATACACTGTATGCAGGCTTTTTATAAAAGGGATAGTTCTGACTATAAATTCTGATTGTATAACCCACGTTCGAAGCCGTTGTAAAATGCTATTTAACGCACACCTGTGCCCACACATTTTTATGCAAAAAATTGCTATAGTATGTAAACTACCTACAGTTAGGCTGTGAACTATAATGCTTGGGAGAAGAATTGTTTATTTATTTTATTATATTGCTGTTGCCAACATTTTTTTTTTTTTTTTTTTTTTTCATTTCTGTTTTGAGAGATGGATAGGTCTTTAATGGTTTGGCTTTCACACTGTTAAAGGACTGTCTTTTAGATTTCATCTCTCAGTTTAAATTTAAATTGGCATCCGTTGCTTATTTGCATAAGCTATGGAGACATCGGCGAGAGCTGGCTGTGTGTGCGCGCGACAGATAATGCCACTCATTTTGGCAAAGCTTGTAAAGAACGGCTTCAGAAAAGCTTCCTGTTGGAGAAGAGAGATTTGGAGAGGATGTGCCAAACTCTTCTTATATGCTTCTCAACTGGTTTTGCTTCAGGATGCAGATTTTACATTGAACATCACGTGACAACCCAACATGGCACCAAAATGTATCTTGCAAAAGTAAACAAATGTCCTAAATAGGTTGAAAATTTCAATGTTTGAATGATTTATGAAATTGGTCATGGTAATTTGTTTAGGGTCACGACCCTTCAGTTGTGAACTGCTGGATTATAGGGTCTCATGTTGCTGACCTACACCTTGGATCATAACAGGAAGTAGAAAACAGGATGCTGTGTTTGCAGTAACTGTGGGTGAGGCAATAGTTCTCGGATGGCAGAGATCTCTGTGGATGTCTGAAGTTTGTCAGGGTCAAAGATTGCCTTGCAGCTGCGGTTTCAGGGTCTGGCTCTATTGGACCCGACAGGCCAGCGAGATGTAAGAGGAATTAACCAATGAGACGGGCATTTGAGTGCAAAGTCAGTACTTGTACACTGGAATAGATACTGTGCATACTGATATACTCTTGAGGGTGAATCTTTAGCTACAGGAAAGTCTTTTCTATAGTAAATAAAAGTGTTGAAATCACAGAAATTCTTTAGAATTTTCTTAAGAATTTCTATGTATAATTCACCCAAAAATGAATACCCTCATGTCGGGCTCAACAATGTGGACATAACAATAAAAAAATCATAATTTTTTAAAAACCCAGTCAACTTGACTATATTATTTTATTATCATTATATCATTAGTAATACTAATATTTAATAATAATAAGTTAAGGAATTATAATAGAACTATATTATGTAAAAATAATTATTATTATGTTAAGAAATTATTATATACTGTAAATATAATAATAATAATACATTATTATTATTATTTTATTAGTATTATTATATTAAAAATAATATTTAATAATAATGTTAATACATATATATATATATATATATATATATATATATATATATATATAATGTAGGGCTTTACTGGTTGTTTAGATCAGTGTTACTATCAGAAATAATAATTATTTCGTTAGTTATTAATTAATATTTAAATTAATTAATTGAATCTAACTCATTAAAACCTCATATGGGGCTCCAGTAAATGTAATGCGCTACGTTTAGGAGCGGGTTTGGTTATTAGCAATAATTAATAATTATCAAAGATAATCATTAATTGTAAACATCGATGAAACATTAATTAAAATTAACACTAGCTTATTGATCATTCAAATTCAACAATCATCAGAGATAATTATCAATTATCAAAAATCAACAGAATATTAATAAGGATTAACATTGACGGGGCAGTAATATCAATTAATAATTAATTTAATGCAGTCAATAAACTTCCGACTTACAACTACAAACTAAACAGTGATATGATTAGATATGGAAACTAAAATAATCCTATAACACATGAGGGTGTGTGTGTGTGTGAGAGAGAGCGAGTGTGTGTGTGTGTGTGTGTGTGTGTGTGTAAGGAGGGACGCGTGCAGAGTATGTCACCGAGACTTCCGGCCAGGGAATATGACCGCGAATGTGGGCGGAGAGAAACCAGTCAATGGCGTCTACCAGTTACCGCGTGTATCCGCTTGTACGATAGCTTAGGGACAAAATTGAGCTTTAGCACGAAGCTTTCTACGAGCCAAAAATGTGTGCCAGAATGTTTGTGAGAGGTCGCGTGTGTGTGTCTGTGTGTGGTTAGTATGAGAGAGAGAGAGAGAGAGAATTACATGATGGCCCCAAAGCCGGTTTCGCGATCGTGCGAGAGCAAGCAGCTGTTAGTTTATCAGTCAGAGACGCGGTGGATGGCTCGTAAACTGTCCCGTGGTCTTTGATTCTTTAATGGATAAACTCAGTTTGCCAGTCTCGCCCGCGATGGCGGAAATGCACAACAGCCCAGTGTGGTTGGACTACAATACAGCAAATCAAATTTGTGATAATTAATACCCTGAGTATTAATAATGAGCGGCCGTGGCGGTTCGTAAACTGTACAAGCAATAACCTTGATACACAAGAATAACACACTATAATATTCTATCTCTGCCCAGACGTAAACCTCTTACTTGAATCGCATGAGGACGTAGAATGTGTGTTCATCCGTCCTTTAACTCAGACTCGGTTCCTCGAGGCTCGGGTGATGACGGGAGGCCGTTTCCTCGCTCTGTCAGTGGGCGGTACGGCTGCTGATTCTCGGCGGGCTGGTGGAGAAATCAGAAATGTCGACTTGATTGAAGATGGAAGAGAAATCTTTAATCTCTTCACTTCTGCAGGCAAACGGCTGAAGATGCGGATTGCTCGGCGGTCTCCTTCTGATCCGTTAGTTTGGTGGAACACAGAGTAATCTCAACTCGTCCAGCGAGATGGAGATTGTATGGCCACAGTTTCAAGTCAGACGTTACTTCCTTGTGCCACGAGGCTGCACCTGAGAGCAGCGATGAGCTGCGTCTACACACGGCAAGCAAAGTTGCTGGAAGCAAATCCCGGAAGCATTTCAGAGGTATTTCTACTCCTGATGATGTCATGGTTGAGGTGTGTTCTGTTTTGTGCCTCATCCAATAGGAGTTGAGAGTTCGATCCTTTAGTGAGCAAGGCTTCATGGGATTTGTAGTCTGTTTTGGACTCCCTTTGTTTGATTTTGCCGCATTTTTTATCAGTAGGATTTACGACTTGGTATATGGGGGCCTGAGGTAGGTTTTACGACTGTGTTAGGCCTGCCTTTGTCTTCTATCTGAATACATGAGGCCCAACATATATATATATATATATATATATATATATATATATATATATATATATATATATATATATATATATATATTAATACTAACAATATTTATTTATTTTCTAAAGTAATTTATTTCTTTGATAATTTCTTAACTTTCTCATGGCATTGCTATGTCTGGTTAAACCCTCAGGCCTTTATTTTGGCCGAAAAGATGATGAACTGAAGTTTCTGTTTGTATTTCAGTTGACAATAGCCTTTTTGTGCAGTGAAATGCTCTCATCTCCCTTTCAGTCTACAAAAACCTGGTGTCAAGGGGTTATTTTAGATTTATATAGTAAATTGCAAATGTACAATTAAAGTGAATCTGGAGCGCTTTAAATGTAATGCGCTCAGCGCACGTTAGCACACCAAACTGAACTCGGAGCATCGGTCACTCAGGGCACCAGATAGAATGAATTTGTGTGTATCAAACACAGAACCGCTCTGAAACCACTGAAAACACGTGTTGTACACTGACATCGTTTACATGTATGTAAGAAAGCACTACACACTACAGACAAAACAGCTGCGCACATACAGTAAGCACAGCACGTTCAGACTATTCATTTATTTAATTAAATCACAGCCCGAACAGTTTGGTCATTTCACTGGGTCATATCGCTATTTTGATTTTATTCCGATTAATCGTTCAGCCCTACCCTCATGTTGTTCCAAACCCATATGACTTTGTTCTGTGGAATGCAAAATGATATGTTTGGCAAAATCACTATTAACTTGTGTAAATTTGTGTAAAAACAATGAATGTGACCGAGGCTAACATTCTGCCTAATACCTCCTTTTTTAATGGAAGAAAGGACATCATACATGTTGAAACATGGATAAAAACATAGTTTTAAAAAAGTTTTAACAAGTCAAACATTTCTCTAATTGTAGAATCACCCATATAGAGTATAGGAAACGAAGATAATAATAATAATAATAAATAAGTAAATTTGAAAAAAAAAAAAAAACAGAGGAAGCTCTTGGCTGAAGAAGCTGACAACACACATTTCCAGGTCATGTTTTATCATTCCCAGGAATGCTTCAGCAATCACATTCACCTTCAGCAGCGGTTTCCAAAAGAAGGAAATGTTTAGATGTTTTAATAAGTTAGTAGTATCTGTATACAGAATATCGGAGTGTAAACACAACAGAGGTTACGGTTGTTTGGTGTCTGCTGTGCCCTTGAGTGCCGGTGCCCTTGAGATGTTGTAATTAAACCAACCCAGAGGAACATCTTATTGCTTAGAAGTTGCCCTTTTATAGCTCATGAGACCCAATGGAGTCTCATTACAAATCAGCTTGTTATAAATCAAGTCCACAGTGCAGTATGCTTCATTTAAAATCCTGTTTTTGTTTCAAACCTGTGCAGTATTAAACTGATAGTTCACCCAAAAATGAAAATTCTCTGATCATTTACTCACCCTCATGCCATCCCAGATGTGTATGACTTTCCTTCTTCAGCAGAACACAAATGAAGGTTTTTAGAAGAATATCTCAGCTCTGTAGGTCCATACAATGCAAGTGAATGGTGACTTTGAACTTTGAAGCTCCAAAAATCACATAAAGGAAACAGAGAAATAATCAATAATACTCCGGTGGTTAAATCCATGTCTTCTGAAGCAATATAATAGGTGTAGGTGAGAAACAGAACAATATATAAGTCCTTTTTACTATAAATCTCCAGTTTAACTTTCACTTTCATATGCGAAATTGAAACTAAACAGGCACCATGTGACTTTCAGAAGTAAAAGTGAAAGTGGAGATTTAGAGTAAAAAAAGGACTTAAATATTGACACCTATTATATTGCTTCTGAAGATATGGATTTAACCACTGGATTACTTCTGTTTCCTTTGTGATTTTTCGAGCTTCTGGTCACCATTCACTTGCATTGTATGGACCTACAGAGCTGAAATATTCTTTGTTTACTGCTGAAGAAAGAAAGTCATACACATCTGGGATGGCATAAGGATGAGTAAATGATGAGAACATTTTCATTTTTGAGTGAACTATCCCTTTAACTTAAGGTTTGTTTCGGCTCAGTCAGGGACATCTTGAGTTTTCCTCGGCTATGCTGATTATTCAAAAAGATATGCGTTATTTCTCTCTTCCTCTCCTGTTTCCTCTTCTCGTTGCTGGTCTGTGGGAAAAACAGCAGCGCAGCCAAATCTCAACAGGATCAATACTGCAATTTTCTGGTGGATCAGCAGCTGACAGTCAAAGTTCGGCTCAACTTATTAACACCTTTAACTCATCACAACACATCCAGCTCACCGACCTCTACATTCTCATGCACGCACATCACCAATGAGGGAAGTGCAAAACAACATATTTTCAAAATCGACTAATGATAATGGCTTGTCGACTGGTTGGTCTTCAAGAAGAAGACGCATATATTAAATCTGGTTTGCTGCATTAAATAATTTTTTTTAAAAGGGATAGTTCACCCAAAAATGAAAATTCTCTCATCATTTACTCGCCCTCATGCCATCCCAGATGTATATGACTTTCTTCAGCATAACACACAAATGAATAATTTTAGAAAAATATTTCAGCTCTGTAGGTCCACACAATGTAAGTGAATGGTGATCAGACCTTTGTAGCTCCAAAAAGCACATAAAGGCAGCATAAAAGTAATCCATATGACTTCAGTTATTTAATCTATGTCTCCTGAAGCGATATGATAAGTGTGGGTGAGAAACAGATCAATATTTATGTCCGTTTTTACTATAAATTTCCACTTTCACTCTCTTCTCTTTTGTTTTTTCAGATTTGCATTCTTCATGCATATCGCCACCTACTGAGAAGGGAGGGGAATTTACAGTAAAAAAGGACTTGAATATTGATCTGTTTCTCACCCACACCTATCATATCACTTCTGAATATGGATTAAACCACTGGAGTCGTATGGATTACTTTTATGCTGCTTTTATGTGCTTTGTGGAGCTTCAAAGTTCTGACCACCATTCACTTGCATTGTATGGACCTACAAAGTTGAGATATTTCTCTAAAAATCTTCATTTTTGTTCTGCACTTTGTTAGTATTTGGTAGCATTGCCTTTAAATTGTTTAACTTGGGTCAAATGTTTTGGGTAGCCTTCCACAAGCTTCTCACAATAAGTTGCTGGAATTTTGTCCCATTCCTCCAGACAGAACTGGTGTAACTGAGTCAGGTTTGTAGACCTTCTTGCTCGCACACGCTTTTTCAGTTCTGCCTACAAATTTTCAATCAGATTGAGGTCAGGGCTTTGTGATGGCCACTCCAATACCTTGACTTTGTTGTCCTTAAGCCATTTTGCCACAACTGGAGGTATGCTTGGGGTTATTGTCCATTTGGAAGACCCATTTGCGACTGAGCTTTAACTTCCTGGCTGATGTCTTGAGATTTGCTTCAATATATCCACATAATTTTCCTTCCTCATGATGACATCTATTTTGTGAAGTGCACCAGTCCCTCCTGCAGCAAAGCACCCCCACAACATGATGCTGCCACCCCCATGCTTCATGGCCGGGATGGTGTTCTTCGGCTTGTAAGCCTCACCCTTTTTCCTCCAAACATAATGATGGTCATTATGGCCAAACAGTTCAATTTTTGTTTCATCAGACTAGAGGGCATTTCTCTAAAAGTAAGATCTTTGTCCTCATGTGCATTTGCAAAATGTATTCTGGCTTTTTTATGGCGGTTTTGGAGCAGTGGCTTCTTCCTTGCTGAGCAACCTTTCAGGTTATGTTGATATAGGACTCGTTTTACTGTGGATATAGATACTTGTCTACCTGTTTCCTCCAGCATCTTCACAAGGTCCTTTGCTGTTGTTCTGGGATTGATTTGCACTTTTTGCACCAAACTACGTTCATCTCTAGGAGACAGAATGCGTCTCCTTCCTGAGCGTTATGATGGCTGTGTGTTCCCATTGTGTTTATACTTGCGTACTATTGTTTGTACAGATGAACGTGGTATTTTTATTTTTAGCTGTTGATTAAAAAGAATTGTCCAAATGAACTGATTCACTGAATCAGATTCACTAATTTAGACTTACCTATGCTTTAAATGAGAAAATTGATATTTTAGAATAGTGTGTTTAACTTTTGCTTATTTCCTCTGCAATTGTTTTAAATTGTTTTCTCAGTAGTTTTTCAATTATCTTTCTATCTAAACATTTGCTAAACGGATGTTTTTGTTCGTTACGCCGCATCTCGCTGTTTTACCAGCATCTCATGCAGGAATGCCACGTTAATAAGATGCTGTGTAAAGTAAAAAAGAGCTTCAACTTTTAAAAAATTGTCAAGACACCTGTGTTCTGTTCTGTTCATTGCACTGCATCCAGATTTTTTGGTGCAAGAATGATTTTGGTCTGAACGGCACTTTTAGTTTGCTCATTTACAGAAATGGTGAATATTGGAAGAAGTAGTTTGTTACCCAAAAAGCTACACTGTTTTGAAAAACAGCTTGTATTCCTTACAGTAAAATATTGCTTCTTACAGCCTGATCATTTTTGCTAAATGATATTTTGTGGTTCGTTACACTTATTGCTGCAGTTCTGAGGTGAAATGTCCACTGAGTGGCTCTAAAAGAGAGTTAAATGTTTTCTTAAACAGATGAGGTTTTAAGGTTAATGCTCTACTGAGTTTTAAAACAACAATACATAACCCTAAACCTAAACTAGAGTGTCATAAAAAGCAAATGTGAGAGGAAACTGCCACAATGCGCACAACGAGCCACGCAAAAATGTAGGTAAAGTAACATGATTCTATGAGACCAGGTTGGCTACTTATGTGACTCCACTTTGTAGTAACTCTGATGGATAACAGTTTACTTCATGGTTAGTAGCTTTAGGAAAAACTAGAGCCATGATTAACCATCAGGAAGATACAGACTGTCTGGACACTACTGTAGCACAGTATCTTTAATCTGTACCTTCTTTCAGGCCATTTAGAGTTGTGCACAGAGACTGTTCCCAGGGCGACTCTAAAATTACCACCCCATGCTGCTAATGCATTCAGTGGCCACAAAAGACACGTCAGCGTCTTCGAGCAGCATGTGTATGGCCCCATCATTCAGCCGCTGATCACATTATGAGGAAGAGTGCCACAGAATGACTGAGCAGGGTCGGTCAAGGTGACACTCTGTCTTTAGGGCATTGCAAACAAGGCCAACTGTGCAGATTATCTGGAAACTAGCCGAATGGTGTAGAGAGGTACAAGGGGGTTTTGTGTCACTGAGGGCCACCACGTATTGTTTCTTTGTTTTTGTCATCATGTTTGATGCACTTAGTGAAATTATGAATGGGTGGCACGCATTGGGACAAACCTGGGAAGCATTTGAATTGAGCGTCTCATAACAGCGTGCCTGGCTGGTGGTGAGGCTTGTTTGCCAACCTCAATCCAAAATTCAACAGGCATTAATTAAAGATGGCTAGACACTTAAAGGAATGTTCCGGGTTCAATACAAGTTAAGCTCAATCGACAGCATTCGTGGCATGATGTCAATTACCACAAAATTACATTTCTACTGGTCCCTCCTTTATATATATATATATATATATATATATATATACACACTATATTGCCAAAAGTATTTGCTTACCCATCCAGATAATTGAATTCAGGTGTTCCAATCACTTCCATGGCCACTGGTGTATAAAATGAAGCACCTAGGCATGCAGACTGCTTCTACAAACATTTGTGAAAGAACGGGCCGCTCTCAGGAGCTCAGTGAATTCCAGCGTGGTACTGTGATAGGATGCCACCTGTGCAACAAGTCCAGTCGTGAAATTTCCTCGCTACTAAATATTCCACAGTCAACTGTCAGTGGTATTATAACAAAGTGGAAGCGATTGGGAATGACAGCAACTCAGCCACGAAGTGGTAGGCCACGTAAAATGACAGAGCGGGGTCAGCGGATGCTGAGGCGCATAGTGCGCAGAGGTCGCCAACTTTCTGCAGAGTCAATCGCTACAGACCTCCAAAGTTCATGTGGCCTTCAGATTAGCTCAAGAACAGTGCGTAGAGAGCTTCATGGAATGGGTTTCCATGGCCGAGCAGCTGCATCCAAGCCATACATCACCAAGTGCAATGCAAAGCGTCGGATGCAGTGGTGTAAAGCACGCCGCCACTGGACTCTAGAGCAGTGGAGACGCGTTCTCTGGAGTGACGAATCACGCTTCTCCATCTGGCAATCTGATGGGCGAGTCTGGGTTTGGCGGTTGCCAGGAGAATGGTACTTGTCTGACTGCATTGTGCCAACTGTGAAGTTTGGTGGAGGGGGGATTATGGTGTGGGGTTGTTTTTCAGGAGCTGGGCTTGGCCCCTTAGTTCCAGTGAAAGGAACTCTGAATGCTTCAGCATACCAAGAGATTTTGGACAATTCCATGCTCCCAACCTTGTGGGAACAGTTTGGGGATGGCCCCTTCCTGTTCCAACATGACTGCGCACCAGTGCACAAAGCAAGGTCCATAAAGACATGGATGAGCGAGTTTGGTGTGGAAGAACTTGACTGGCCTGCACAGAGTCCTGACCTCAACCCGATAGAGCACCTTTAGGATAAATTAGAGCGAAGACTGCGAGCCATTCCTTCTCGTCCAACATCAGTGTCTGACCTCACAAATGCGCTTCTGGAAGAATGGTCAAAAATTCCCATAAACACACTCCTAAACCTTGTGGAAAGCCTTCCCAGAAGAGTTGAAGCTGTTATAGCTGCAAAGGGTGGGCCGACGTCATATTAAACCCTATGGATTAAGATGTCACTTAAGTTCATATGCGTCTAAAGGCAGATGAGCGAATACTTTTGGCAATATAGTGTATATATATATATATATATATATATATATATATATATATATATATATATATATATATATATATATATATAAGCAGAAATCTGTGTTATACTGAGACACCTACAACAAAAATTTGCTTTCACCATTTTCAGTTTTACTGAATCCTCCCTTGTTCATATTACTCAAAAAATGTGTGTAATCAAGTGAACTTAAATGATGTTGCTTCAATGCTTTCAAGCTTTACTTAATCTATTAGTGTTGAGATGACATGAAAATATTTTGTTTGGTCGACTGACAATGGGCAGAGGATTTCTAAATTCCAGCATGCTTTGCATGGCACTTGATAGTGAGAGAAAATGTTATAAATAGGTGTTATATAAGTGTAGAGTCTTTGTGCAAGACTCATGTAAAGGGGGAGAATTGTGATGTTTAATGTTTTGTTGTGTTGCGATTTTCTGTTATGTTGGAGTTTTTGGGGTTACCATCATGGTGAATAGTGGGGCTTGAGCTTAGCTTGAGAAAAGGTACATGATGAGAATGCTCTATATTAGAGGTAGATGATATATCGGTTTTACTGATTAATCAGTGCCAATAGTTGCTTTTTTTTCTGTGATCGGCAAAAATCTATGCGGATAGGGTTTTTTTTTTTTTTTTTTGCAAATTCGTCCGTGTTCATCTGTGCCTGACGCTGGAGGATTCTACTGTTAGAATGGCTTAAACAGAATAACAGAGGCCTCTAGAGATAAAATAAAAACCATTGACAATATTCATCCATATTTTTATACCCTTCAACTGGTGAATATATATATATATGCTATAAAAAGCTTAATTTGATAGATACTTAAATATAGAGCATTGTAATGGAAACAAGTCTCTGTCATTTCAAAATAAGAGTCCCCGGTGTGTTTCGGACTTGTTTATAGCACTGCATTATGCACAATTTTTTTTCTGGTTATTATTGGGATTTTGGTTGAACTATAAGCTGCACATGGGATTTAAAAAATAAATATATATATATTCTTGTTACCTCTATGTCAGTGCCCGTCATTGTAAGGAAAATCTAACAAAATGTTTTAACATTCTTTAAATGGTTTTTAAAAAATATCGGCCGATTAACCGGTTATCTGCTTATAACCTTAGTTATCGGTATTGGCAAAATTCACTGTTGGTCGACCTCTACTCTGTATTGCTATGCTAATCATATCTAAATCATATTTAAAATAAAATCTAAATGCATGCTAATGGGAAACACTATGCTCCCATTAGCATGCATTTAGACATGGCAGCATTTACTGTACTAGCTAGTTAATGATGGAAACAAATTATTTGAGTGAATTTAACATGCCTAATTTTGTTTGGATTACTCAATTCAATTACATTCCCTCTACTTGAAGTATTTAGGTTGAGATAACATCATATTTTAAATTTAAAAATACGGTGCTGTGAAAAAGTGAAAACTGATTTCTTCTGTTTTTGTGTGTATCTCATACTAAAATTTTTCAAGAAATCATAAAAATTTAACATAAAATAAAGGCAATCTGAGTAAACACAAAATACAGTTTTTAAATGATAATGTTATTTTTTGAAGCAAAAAAATTATCCAATACTAACTGGGCCTGTGTGAAAAAGTATTTGCCCCCTTAGTTACTAAATCCCCAAATCTATGACAATGCATTCATAATGGGGTGCAGCCGGACTAGACGCACTCAGGCCTGATTATTGCCAGCCCTGTTCAATCAAATCAACACCTATATAGAACTTTTTCAACAGCATGAAGTTGGCTAAAAGGTTTCATCCAGTAGCTATGCCAAGGTCAAAATAAATTACAGAAATGATGAGGAAAAAGAAGACTGAAATACATCAGTCTGTGAAGAGTTACAAAGTTATTTCAAAGACTCTGGGACTCCAAAGAACTAGAGTGAGAGCCATTATCTCCAAATGGAGAAAAATTGGCACAGTATTGAACCTTCCCAGAAGTGGCTGACCTTCCAGAATTCCTCCAAGAGCACAGCGATGACTCATCCAGGAAGTCACAAAAAAAAAAACAAGGACAACATGCAAGGAACTGCAGGCCTCTCTCGCTTCAATAAAGGTCACTGTTCATGACTCCACTATCAGAAAGACACTGGGCAAAAATGCCATCCATGGAAGAGTGGCGAGGAGAAAACCACTGTTAACCCAGAAGAACATTAAGGCTCATCTAAATTTTGCCAAAACACACCTTGATGATCCTCAAACCTTTTGAGTATGTTCTGTGGACTGATGAGTCAAAAGTGGAACTGTTTGGAAGACAGGGGTCCTGTTACATCTGGCATAAATCAAACACAGAATTCCACAAAAAGATCATCATACCTACGGTCAAGCATGGTGGTGGTAGTGTGATGTGTGAGGATGCTTTGTTGCTTCAGGGCGACTTGCAATAATTGAGGGAAACATGAATTCTGCTCTCTACCAGAAAATCCTAAAAAGAACGTCCGGTCATCAGTCCGTGAGTTGAAGCTCAAGCACAACTGGATTATGCAGCAAGACAATGATCCAAAGTATAGGAGTAAGTCCACCTCTGAATGGCTCAAAAGAAGCTAAATTAAAGTTTTGGAGTGGCCTAATCAAAGTCCTGACTTGAACCCGATTAAGATGCTGTGGCAGGACCTTAAACGGGCAGTTCATGCTCGAAAACCCTCCAGTGTGGCTGAACTAAAGCAGTTCTGCAAAGAAGAGAGGGCCAAAATTCCCCCACAGCGTTGTGAAAGACTGATCTCAAGTTATCAGAAGTGTTTGGTTGCAGTTGTTGCTGCTAAAGGTGGCACAACCAGCTATTAAGTTTAAGGGGGCAGTTCGTTTTTCACATGGGTGATGTACCTTTTTGCTTCAATCAAAAAAAATAAAAATAAATATATATATATATATATATATATGAAACTGTATTTTGTGTTTACACAGGTTGCCTTTTGTACTATGTTATATCTCGTTTGAAGATCTAAAACTATTTAGTATGAAAAACACACAAAAATAGAAGAAATCAAGAAGGGGCAAATACTTATTCACAGCAGTGTATTCATTTTAAGCACGTGGAACCACTGTCTATGGCTGAAACAAGTTCAGCCAAAGAGTTCTTTTTAAGTGAATGGGGCATGACGATGTCATGATAACAAAGTTGTAATATTGGATATAACTTTACACCAATAAGGTAAATAAGAGATTTTATCACACTTAAATTATGTTAACACAGATCATTTTTATGTCTTGTGGCTACACATTTGAAATGTACTGGCCCCGTTCACTTCCATTGTAAGTGCCTGACTGGAACCACTATTTTTGTGCTTGTTTTTAAATAAACAAGGGACGAGCCAAAGTCATTTTTTTTTATATATATTTACCAGCATTATGCCACAGATGCCATCGATTGAGCTTAACTTGTATTGAACCCGAAATATTCCTTTAATCTGTTTGCCTTATCTTTTTATAATTTTCCATGTTTTTATGCTTCATCTTGTCAGACATGATTTATGTTGTATCGCTGGCAGGCAGCAGCGACTGGAGCGTGTCATAACTGTCCCTGGCACTTTTCTACAAACTCGCCGCCTCTTCCCTCAGGTGTTGATATCTCGCCCTCAGCCAATTTACCAACTCAAACACTAATCTTGTCGACATGGTCAGTGGTGGTGAAATGTGTACGATTTTCACAAGATCACACATGCGGAACTCGCAGTGGGCGTGTTTTGATTCAGACAGGAAGCCGGGTGGCTGGTTTTTGCCCTTGTTTACTGCGATAGCATCACTCTCGCCCTCTGATTTATCTCCCCTCGGCAGACAAATACACGCGTCCTCCGAGCACATCCTCCAACCCTCCTCTCGCAGACAACGGCGTGCTGGAGTTTGGCCCGTTTGCTTGTTGATGTGCAAACGGCACACTGGGAGCATTGACAGAACCTGTCGAGTTCTTGTTTGTGTGCAGGACATGAAATGCATGCTGAGTTTGGCTAAAACGGATCACTGTGTCTGCTACTGTCTTGTTGTTAGCCTGTCACGCCAAATGCATGGTGCAATTTTGTATCTGGGTAGTTGACATGATATATGGCTTCAGTATGACATACTGTACCTAGTTTAAAAACTATTTTGTAGTGACCATGTCGATAAAGCCCAAAAAGACTAAAAACACCATAAAAAATTAAAGTACCATAAAAGCAGTCAGTAAAGGAACTTTGTGTAGCATGGAAGAAAGAAAATATTGGGGTTTGGAACGAGATGAGGGAATCGTATTACAGGTTATTGACATGCATTATTGATATGTATTGCCAAATTTGCACACTGACGTTGACATTCTTGAATAAACAGCTGGACAGGAGGCTAGCTAGAATTTGATACCTGTTTTGCATTGATTTTAAATTCTGTTTGTTGATTGGATGGTCTCTATGGGAATAAAAGTACCTTTTCGTACAAGCCAAGTTGTCATGAGACTGTGTTAGTCTCTGATGTGTAGGTATGCATCTCAAGTGAATGGAATAGTAAATTTTTAGTCTCTGAAGACTGCTCTGAATATTGTTTATTCTGTCGGAAAGGGAGCAGAGATGGTCATATTTGAACACTCATGTCCTTCTCTCCGAAGGACAGTTGAGAAGAATGACTTTTGCTATTTATATTGAATCTTGTGTGTGCAGGACTGTAATAAATTCAGGAAAAATACAGAATGTGCCGCTGGTGAGAGAAGACGAAAGCTGAAATAATATTTTCAGAGTAGAAAGTGACGGCTGGACTACAGCGAGCGGTTCCCTTGGTGCAGAGAAAACTATAGTATTCACACTCATCCGATTCCTGAAGACCATATGCCATTTTGTTATTCCATACACAAATGAGGTCTCTTTAATAATGCAGTCTATTCTTCTAGACATTAATGAGATTAAATGGAGATTGAAAAGTAGAAACCAACCCGTGTCTCCTTGAGAGTTTCAGAAAACATCTCAACAACATCTTAACTGTGCTTAGCTTAGCTTAGTTACCAAAGTCTACAATTAAAAGTAAGGATTAGAGGTCTGCACTGGCCTTAAAATGAAACCCGTACCCAGTACTGTGTGTCCGAACCCTACCGGACCTGAAAGGCACTGTCAGATTTAAGCCCAAAATCGCTCACTCTCTTTAGCATTACTTCTCAGAGCAAGTATTGTTGCTATAGGCTGCCTTTTATGTAAGCATTGTAGGCAATATTCACAACAGTAAACATACAGTTTTAACAAGGCATAGCGGCCTCTCAGCACACCAGAGCTTACATTGGCCTACTGTTTAACAAACGCAGAAACATTGCTTGGTGCAGAACAATCTGTAAAAAGTCACATTAAGTCCATTGCAGCCTGAACTCTTTGTGACACTTGCACTAAAAGAAGCTAGACACAGCCCACCGAATGAACAGAGCACAGACGTCTCGACATGCGTTTTTTTTAAACATAAAGTTCATTTTAAATTGACATGGTGTCTAAAAATGCACTGGAGAAACGAGACATGGTGCAACAGTCAAAGACGTCCGTTCACCACGTGTTTACATAGTAAAACTATGGAAAAACAGAGCAGATATGTGCAAAAATGCATTCGGTGTGAATTTTTTCATTAATTACAAACACGAACCTGAAGTCATGCTGTCCTAATGTCAACCTGACCCAAACTTGCCGGTATCTCAGGTAAGTTTGGCCCGGGTTGGGTTGCAGACCTCTAATAGGAATGCACCTATATAAAATGTTTTGGCCGAGACTGATTTTTAACCAAAAAACCTATTTGCCGATATTGATATTTTGCCACTTACAGTACTAACTCAGTAGTCTTTTAAATTGTAAAAAAGGTACAAAAGTTGTTTTATTGTTCTAACAATAAATTAGTTCCATTAAACATTAGATGTTGAACACATGACTGGCCACAATTTGAAAAGAGCCACAATGAAAGATAAATACTAGATCAAATATTTTGTATTTTATTTTGCATTTCTAAAACATTTTTGCTATTTTGTTTTTGCAGTTCCAAAGTATATTACTCACATTTGACATGTTATGACGGAGTAATACAAATTTCTCATTAAATAACTCATTGACTCATTGATTGCTTTATATAGCTTATTTATAAGCTTCTATTTATATAACAGAACTCATATTACAGTGCATAATATTATAGAACAGTATAGATTCAAATCATGCATATTCAGCATGCTTTACATTTTCCGGATTTCATTTATTTTGGTAGGTACAGTATTTCTTTATATTGCACACAGAAAAAAAGTGATTAATGCATTTATGATTATACATTTCTATTAATTTTAAATAAACCATTTTTTTCATATGTATGACTGATATGCTTATGGTTTTAATTGGGTCAATATTGGCCGATAAATATTTGTGGCGATTCATTGGTGCATCTCTAATCTAAAGTCAGAGATCTCACTATGAACTCAAACACTTCCCATCAAATTTCTCATTAGACCAAATGACCTGAGCTATGCTATTCACATTCATTTTATAGCTCTATACTCTAATGTACGCAAACAATTTCCATTTCTCCGAACTTGATTCTTGAATGAAACACAACCTAAACTCCATTAAGTCTCCGAGCTCTGAACGAAGAACCTCTGAGAAATTACAATGTCTTCTTGGTTTACCAAAACGCCAGTGCTGCATCTTTGGACGAAAGTCAGTCAAGTTTTTTGGGTGGTACTGTTGAAAGAAAAGCTGCTTTTCGGATCTTATTCCATGAGTCTCCCTCCAGATAAAGATGCTAAAGACACACAGAAAAGCATTGTGTTTTGGCTGGTGCTTGAAGCAAAAGCAGCGTGATGGGGGATGTTTTTAAGCCCCAAAACCCTGTCGGCATCAGTGACAATCCAGCTATTTGTCCAATGAAAGCCTTTGGAGGAGGATGTTTATACGGACAGACATTGCGAATGTTTAAAAGGAGAATAGTGTTGTTGTGAAGGACACAAGTGCATGCTGGAGACGGGAGCTTTTGTGGTGTTGGGTTTAAGGTCTTTACAAGACAGGAATGTTGAAATAGACGCAGGGGTATTATAGTTCTAAATTTGTGGTAATTTAAATGTATTTTAGTTATATTTGGAGTCATGAAAATGTATTTAAGTGACAGTTTTTCCAATTACAGTATGTGTTTAATTTTTATATCAGTTACATTAATTCTTTCCGTTTTTATTTTAGTTTTGTCAGCGATTATATCACTGGATAGAGGCGGGGTTTCCCTTCTCAATCAGGCACAAGTGTGACATCAATGGCATTCATCAATGGCATTTTTTTATTCCCATGTTGCGAATCAATTAGACAGCCCCTCCCCCACCAGTATGAAACTCATTGTGTTTGTCTAAATGCACGTGAACTTGACTTTGGTTGACGACGAGACTATAGCATTATTTATTTGCATCACATTCCAAAGAATCAGTCATTTTGTCTTGTTTACCATTAAAGTATCTAAAAGCTATCTTAAAGCTAGATACTATACATTTACTTGAGAAGGATGAATTACAAGAATTTTGCAAATCGAACTTGCAAGAATTGCACACGACTTGTTTTTAGAAAATATAAAGTATGTACAAGTACATACACTGTATATTGAATTGTTTAATTGTCTTACCCCGTTGACCCCAAACCTTAAAGTCGTATTTACACTTTGTCACTATGTATTTTTATGGATTGGATGGCGGAATTTTCATGTTGGAGTTATCTTGGTGCTATTTCAATGGTTGGAAATTAAATGAATGCTGTCTTCACGTGCTATCGGTGTTATAAATAAAAGTTTCCTACTCCAGTTGCACATGAGCACCCCCTCAAGTCTTTGTGAGGAGACATAAACTTTCAACATGGCGGAGTTGGATATGGTTTCTATAGTAAACGGCACTTGCTGTTTTGGTCATTTACATTATGACCCATTTTTGCCCATTTTGTTAAATGAAAAACTAAAATTGGAAAAATTCTAACTAAAACACATGTTCATGACTCGCACAGCTAACTACAATGTTCAACCTCAATTCCGAAAATGTTGGGACAGTATGGAAAATGCTGATAAAAACAAAAATCAGTGATTTGTAAATTCGATTCACCCTGCACTACAACAGCACAATTGATGTTTGGATTAAAGTGTCTGCTGTATATCAGTAGCCACTCGGTGCATATTGTACATTGGAAAAATAAAATGTATCCGACCAAAATTTCATAATAGTAAGCTGACAAATCTATCACCGTGTCAAAATAAGACTTTCCCAAGAAATGTGTAAGAATGAACCTGACGTCCTCCATGTTTCCTGTTCTTTCCGACAACAAAACACTTGAACGTGACGTACTTGTAATTACCACTTTAAAGTAGGAAGTAGGATAATTCGGAAAGCACGTAAAGGCAGCATAACTCCCACACTGTTTATCTTCTCTGGTTTCAAATGGGAGTTTCTGGTGTGCTGGCGTTCACCTTGAAGACTTGAGTATGTTATATGTAATGTCTCTCCTAGCATTCACACGGTCATTCTCACACATTCGGTTGATGTCCCTGGAGCTCCGGCCCTGTTTCTGCCCTGTCTGATGATTCTCTGTCTCTCTGGGGTCCACAGTGTCTTTCACTCGCTGCCATTGTGAATTGAACAGGAGATTGAAAAAGAAATGGAGGCTGTTCTTTTCGCTTCTTTTATAACAGAAAGTGGATACTAATAAAGTTGCATAAGTTTTCATAGGTGAGTCTTTCTCTCATAAAAAAGGCCCTGTTTAGTTAGCCAGTGTGTAAAGTTATCATTTCAATTTCTCCTTAAATATTGTTTTTACAATATATATATATATATATATATATATATATATATATATATATATATATATATATATATATATATATATACATATATCTGTGAAAATGAGCTCCAAGGTTTACTAATGATTTACCCTTGTGCCACATCCACATGCGTGGACGTTGTATTTTGGCTTTGATATACGCAATGCATAATTTAAATTAATTTAAACCGACTGAATAATGTTCACAACACTCAACACCGTTTTTTAAGGGTTAAACTTCTGGTGCACCGTGTCACGTGACACAACAGCATGGCATCGATTTCCGTGAAGCGCTTCTACGGGCGCAGCACCAACAAAAGTGCCTCTGGTAAGAAACCTCTAAGTTTTTTGATTGAAACCTGTTTGGATGTAAAGAGTAGCGTCTCTAGTTTTGTTTGATATGTCGCTTTAAAAAATGCATTCATTTCTCGTGCGTCCGCACGCTGATAACGATGTCCACGTACGTGGATTTTGGGACATTATTCCCTCAAAAGTTTTGTGGGAATGGGGGCGTGGTCGTGTGTCTGTCTGCGGGAGAGGGAGAGCGGTAAGGCTCATCACCTGGGCTGTTATTATCATTAACACCTGTCTCTTGTTATAGTGATTGCGGAGGGAGACCTGAAAAGGCCGACAATGAGCATCAGTCGGCAGAAAGAGAGGGACCAGAGAGAAACTCTTCCTGTGTGTGCAACAAGACTGATTGACTCGTTTGTGTAGTGATTATTTGGCCACTGAGTGCCCTTTTTGTTTGAGTTTTGTGAACGAAGCTGAAGAGTAATAAAATACTCATGTTGACTGTTTCCGTTGCCTCCTGACTCCTCCATTTGCCCTGAGAATGTGATCTCTGTTACAACATGTTAGTTGTTATGAGTAATTTTCAACATCAACACATCTGTGGGTCATTTCGCTTCATTTTAATATCAATAGATATTATTTTGTTATCACTGTACAATACAGTTATATTCATTAACATTAGTAAATAGATTCCTATATATTTACTTTGTGTTTTCACATTGAGAATCAACGGGCGCATCCAAAAACTGAAAAATATTGCTTTCAAAGGCTTTATATGGAGTTAGGATGAAAATAAGATGCATTTCTAACTGTTCTGAGACCAGTGCAGACAGACAGCACAATGGAGGTTAATTTGTTCACTAAACAGGGAGCAAGGGAGCATACTATAGCTCTCTATGCAGCTAAGTGCATTCACTCCTAAAATCAGATCAAAAGTTCAGTTTCAGGCTGCAGATGATGTTTGGATCACTCAACATTTTTTGCAGACAAGGGAATATGGTAATCAATACATAGATTCAGAATTTATAAATCAATCAAATCACTTTTATTGTCACACAGCCATATACACAAGTGCAATAGTGTGTGAAATTCTTGGGTGCCGTTCCGAGCAACATAGTAGTCTTGACAGTGATGAGACAATTTACAATAAACATCAGATTTACAACACAGTTTAAAATTTAATATACACATAATTACACACAACACAATATACAAATAATAACATACAATGTACAGTATACAATACACACAATATAGAATACACATTATACAATAAAAAAGTATATATAGTATATATAGAATGTACAGTAGGTTGTATTGTACTGTATTGACATTCAGGCTGTCGGTTGATAGTGAGTTGCCAGTGTGTTTTTAAGAGAGAATATAATATAATAATAATATAATTTATTACAGTCCGGTATGAGATATAAGAGTAAGAGTAATAAAGTGCAGTGCTAATGTATTTGATCATGGGAGATCAAGAGTTCAGAAGTCTGATTGCTTGGGGGAAGAAGCTGTCATGAAGTCGGCTGGTGCGGGTCCTGATGCTGCGATACCGCTTGCCTGATGGTAGCAGTGAGAACAGCCCATGGCTCGGGTGGCTGGAGTCTCTGATGATCCTCCGAGCTTTTTTCACACACCGCCTGGTATATATGTCCTGGAGGGAGGGAAGCTCACCTCCCATGATGTGTCTGGCAGTTCGCACCACCCTTTGCAGTGCTTTGCGGTTGTGGGTTGTGCTAGTGCCGTACCAGGCGGAGATGCAGCCAGTCAGGATGCTCTCTACAGTGGAGGTGTAGAACCGTGTGAGGATGTAGCGGTTCATTCCAAACTTCCTCAGCCGTCTCAGGAAGAAGAGGCGCTGATGAGCCTTCTTCACAACGACTTCAGTGTGGATGGACCATTTGAGTTCCTCAGTGATGTGGACACCGAGAAACTTGAAGCTGCTGACTCTCTCCACTGGTGCTCCATTGATGGTGATGGGACTGTGTTCTCTGTCTTTTCTTCTGAAGTCCACCACAAGCTCCTTTGTCTTGCTGACATTGAGGGAGAGGTTGTGCTCCTGACACCAGTGTGTCAGAGTATGCACCTCCTCTCTGTAGACTGTTTCATCATTGTCAGTGATCAGACCTACCACTGTCGTGTCATCAGCAAACTTAATGATGGCATTGGAGCTGTGTGTTGCCACACAGTCATGTGTGTACAGAGAATACAGGAGTGGGCTGAGAACACAGCCCTGTGGGGCTCCAGTGTTGAGGGTCAGTGAGGAGGAGATGTTGCTGCCTATTCTAACCACCTGGCGTCTGCTTGACAGGAAGTCCAGGATCCAGCTGCACAGCGAGCTGTTTAAGCCCAGAGCCCGGAGTTTCTCATCTAGCTTGGAGGGCACTATGGTGTTGAATGCTGATCTGTAGTCTACAAACAGCATTCTCACATAAGTGTTCTTTTTTTCCAGGTGGGAGAGAGCAGTGTGTATTGTAGATACAATGGCATCATCAGTGGAGCGGTTGTTGCGGTAAGAAAACTGCAATGGGTCAAGTGAGGGAGGCAGCACAGAGCAGATGTAATCTCTGATTAGTCTCTCAAAGCATTTGCTGATGATGGGGGTCAGAGCAACAGGACACCAGTCATTTAAGCAAGTTATTTTGGATTGCTTTGGAACAGGCACAATGGTGGACGTTTTAAAGCATGTGGGGACTACAGACAAAGAGAAGGAAAGGTTGAAAATGTCCGTAAAAACACCAGCCAGTTGGTTCGCGCACACTCTGATGACGCGGCCCGGAATGCTGTCTGGACCCGCAGCTTTGCGGATATTCACCCGTCGGAAGGATCGGGTTACATCCGCTACAGAGACGGAGAGTGAACTAAAATATGACTAATTTTATAATGACAAATTTTATTTTAAGATGGTTGGCAGTGATTGGATGATGCTGGCCATTACTTTTAATCAGAATTATTTATTCAGCTTTACAGAAAATTAGCTGTAATGTCTCAAAAACATGAATAATCAACACTCCTGGATACACAATAAACTATTTGATGACAAAAATCTGACTTCCTATAGCTTGGTATTATTTAAAATTTCACAACTTAATCCCGCTGTCCACATATGAGGACATACATTTTTAGGAAAACTATTTGCTCTAAAAAAAAAATGTTTTCCCCCTGTTTATTAGGTGCTACTAGTTACAAATCAAAAAGGGAAATGGAAAATGCAGACAGCAGTCACACCCAGGTCTCAGGAGGATATACTTATGTAAAATCCATAAGTGTGATTTCAGCTCAAAATTACGTTAAATTACCAATTTAACATTGGCGCTAGAATAAAATGAGATTTGTTCATTTGAGTTCTGAACATTTTTATGGTGTGTTTTATAAATTTGTATTTTTAAAGGTACAATCAGTAACTTTTGTCTTTGTGTCATCTTGGACTTACACTGACGCTTAGCGGCTTGGATGCAGAATCATTTAAAGTCAATAGTTTTCAGTTTTAGATGCCATTCAAGAAATGTAGTATTCACAGTCAGCCATGATTACTTTAATCAATCAGTGAAAGTGACAGATAACAGGACGGTTACTGAGATTAATTGATAGAGTAGTATTTTGGCTAGTCATGTGATTCTAACATGGCAGCCCCCTTGTGCGGACCCTCTCCATGTAGAATAATAATTAATAATTTTAATAATTTTATTTATTTATCACACATTATACATTTGCACATATACAGTGAAATTCTTTTTTTCACATATCCCAGTTAAGCTGGGGTGAGAGTAAAACAGCTTTCATAAGATTACTGATATGACTGGAGTCTTCATTTTAATGTGAGTGGTTAAGATTTCCTACATATTTTGCAAAATTACAATTCATGTCTGTAACAGTTCAAGGATGGGCAAGGAAGAGGTTGGAACTTAAAACAAACATAAACAAACCCAGACACACATGCAACGCGGCCATGTGCATCTCTTTCTCTCTTGAACTGGCGCCTCTGGCTCCCCTTTATCTCGCTCTCCCGCTGATCAGCTGATTCAGCGCCGGCCATGCAGCCTCACGGCCCGGCCACACCCTCAATCTCGTCACACTGCTTCCCCCACCCGATTCAGGCTGGGGCGCCACCGGTCTGACTGACCCCCCCCCCCCCCCCTCCTCATCTCAGGAGGGGAGACGCTGCCCTTCTGGCCATCATGTCAGCCAGTGGTCCACCCCGCCTACTGTGAACCTGGGGGAGAGATGAGGGGAGGCATGGGGAGAGGGAAAGGGCGAGCGGAGACACAGAGATAGAGGGAGAGAGAGAGAGAGAGAGAGAGAGAGAGAGAGAGAGAGAGAGAGAGAGAGAGAGAAGAACTTGCTCACCGGCTCCCGGATGCGCTACCTTGCTGCCTAATCAGTTAATGGCTTAACTAACATCGGTTCTGAATGAATGGAACTCTTAAGGAAACTGATCTCCGAACAGTTTGAAAAGCACCTTATTTTCATCGTACCTCCGTATATAGCATCCGGAAGCAGCATTTTCCTGGTTTTGGACGCTGCCTTGAAGTTACACTCACGCGCTCGTGCAGATCCAGCATGAGCCTCAATCTCCTGACAGTTTAAACAGCCTGGATCGCCTGCTTGGATTGTCACATAGTGACCATCATGATTTGTGAATGATAGGAACTTTTGATCCTGATCCTGAAGTTTTTGATTCTGTCTGATACGTGCTTCAGATGGAGATATTAGATGAGCGCTTGACGGGAAGAAAATGCTGGATTTTTGTGAGGTTCATGAATGACATCTTTTTAAACAAAATATTTGCATATTTGTAGAAGGTATATAGTACAAGTTTTATTGATATTTGCCTTTTATCATTAGAAAAGTTACAGGGAACTGCTGAGGAGAGACTGATAGAATACATGCTTTAGAGGTAAATAAATTAGCATTCCACAGGATGCTGGATCTGCTCAAGTTGTGTGAGGTTTGTTTATTACATCTGTTTAATCGAGATATGCTCATATTTGCAGACAGTATATGATATTAGTTTTATAGATATTTGCCTTTATCATTAGACAAGACATTTCAAAGTTACAGGGAACTGGTGAGGAGAGAGGGAGAATGAAACAGGCGAGCACTTAAACATTATGAGCTCAAGTGCATCTGTCGCGGCTCTGATATGTGGACCGTTTAGATGAGACTGTGTTGCACACCGGTCTATTATCGTAGAAACACGATGGCACGTAACAGCACACTTCACATGCAAGCAGGCGATTTTCGGCACCCTCAAGAAGAAAATCGGCCAAACGGGAAACCACCGATGCGATAATTAAAAAAGTCAGAATATCGGCCGATTTATCGGCCCCGGCGATATATATCGGTCGACCACTAATACAGACTGCAAGTGCCAAATTAGTCCAATTCTGTACTAAAGCTCGTACTAAAGCACTTTTTTCTGTATGAGTTTTTTTTTGTTTTGTATACAGTATGATATTTTTTTGGACCATGGTGACATTTCGTTGTGACATTTTACAATGATAAAGAATTCAAAATGTGGAGTATTTTTTATGTCATGGTAGTAGTTTTTGTATTGGCTTTTTTCAACCTAGTCTCATATAATGAATGTTACTATAACAAATATTTTGTGAACTGACTTATATGTGCTGCATTCTACGTTTCACCGCAGTTTCCTGGTGAAATGAACACTAGAGGCGCTACAACAGCTGTGTTTTATTCAGTTTCACAAAAATCACTAGTACAACGGCTGATTATGACTTTATAAACACTTATTTTAGTCACACACTGCTATGTTATGCTATCGAAACAGTTTTACTATAATGCATAACTTGAAAAATGACACGTTATAATGCTTTTGTTACAGACTCACTTACATTTACACACTTATTACAACATTATTAGCTTCTGCTGTAGCTCACCAGATTGAGTGTTGGACTTTGGACTCTGAAGACTGCAGTTCAAGACCAGTCAAGCACACATGAGTCAAAAGCGTCATAGAAGCGAAACAAAATGACATGGATGCTTCAGAAAGTTTGCTTGTGGTGTCACATTTGCTTTTTCCACACCTATGTTAGGTTTAGGTGTTTGTATAGGATAAGGATGTCTGTTTTGTTCACCTCTCATTTGTTTTTTTAGGACACTATTGGTTAGGTTTAGTTTAAAGTTTTAGGTTAGGAAGGTATGTTTTACTCATTAAAACCTCCATCTAATATTCACCTTAAAAACATCGTATGATTACGACACAATTTCACTCGATTTTGGTGCCCCCTGCTGGACATTTCAGTGGGAAACTGCAGCCAAACGTGTAATAAAGCACATAATTTCGATTTGTAAAAATGTTTCCACGGTCACTTAATGTTCATGAGATCAGGCTGCTTTTATTTATGCTGATAAAAAAAAAAAAAAAAAAAAAAAAGTTAGTTACTCGTGCACTAGACGAGCATTTTTGACTGTTGCAAATCGCTTTAAAAAAAAATAAAAATAATAATAATAATCGCATGTGTCTATGAGTGAGAGCATGTGCGCAAAATAAGCTCCATTAAAATTTAAAATAAATATCTATTAAATAAATGTAGCCTCTACAGTATATGAGTGTGTGTGTGTGTGTGTGTGTGTGTGTATATATATGTGTGTGTGTGTGTGTGTGTGTGTGTGTATATATGTGTGTGTGTGTGTGTGTGTGTGTGTGTGTGTGTGTGTGTGTGTGTGTGTGTGTGTGTGTGTGTGTATATGTGTGTGTGTGTGTGTGTGTGTATTTATAGCCTATATGTATGTGTGTGTATGTGTGGGTGGGTTTGGGTGGTTAACGAGGACTTTTTTTAGGTTACAAACTGGTAATTACAAGGGTATTATGCTATAAATGTGGTTTATGAGGACATTTCTAGTGTCCCCATAATTCAAATCGCTTAAACATACTAAAATATGTTTTTTTTTTTTTTATATATGTAAAAATGCAGAAAGTTTTTTGTGAGGGTTAGGTTTAGGGGTAGGGTTAGGGTTAGGGGATAGAATCTATAGTTCATACAGTATAAAAATCATTATGTCTATGGAGAGTCCTCATAAGGATAGCCACACCAACACGTGTGTGTGTGTAATAAAATATGTGTGTGTATAATAAAATAAGTGTTTTTGTATATCTAAATAAACAATATATAGATAATAAATACACATACTCACACATTTAACGCACTTCTAAAGCCTGAGAAATGTTACGTCTTCTACTTTCAGACATGCAGTAAGCGTCTTTATTGCTTAAATGATTGGTCCACACACAGTAAATAACATTTGACTTCAGTCATATTCATTATTCAAAGTTTTGATTGAACAAGTACTTAATGCATTCAAAATAAATGCAAAGACTATTTTAGACGTATTACATTATTTTTAATCTCATATCTTTTCACAAACAGCTAGTATGCACAGCAGTGGTGTATGGACAAGGTTCAGTTCACCCTGTTAGATGGTGATATAAGATCTTGATCCTGATGGTAATTTAAGGATAGCAAGTTTGTCCCAGGTGCATTTGAATACAGCCTAGTACTCCACTCTCTCTTCTTCCTCTTGTTCTCTTCAGACAGCATGATTCAGCAGTGCTAAGCCCTGATTTAACAGTCCTACTGTATTACACACACACAGACACACACGTACTGCGGTCAGCCCTACAGAGTGCTGCGTCAGTTTTACGTTGCATTCATAAAACATTGTGTTCCACTCGCGCAGCAGCTCTTACATCACAATTTAATATGAGTGGATCAATGTTTTATTGCTACATAAGACAGATGGAGACTAAAAAGCATTAGTTTTTTGTTCTGTCGGAGTTGTTTTATTTCCAGGGGCCATATTCTACACTTTTATAGTGTTTGATTTTGTTTCCCCTGAAGTTAAGTACAATGTTAGTCAAGGTTTCTTGCACCAAAATTGTATGTAATTTAATGTTTCTTGCATCAAAATCAGCTAGAGTTTAATGTTTGTCTCTCTGTTTGACCCTTTGAATTGAGCATGATGGCTGTGTTACTGTACCTTTAAGAATTCTATGTAAATGGTCATATGTGATTATTAAACTTAGAAAGGCTGTGATTAAAGACAGATAAACATGGTATGTGTGCGCTTCAGAATAATCGGGTGACGCATTGTTCTGTGCACACGCGGGACTCATGGGCTTGTGTTTTTAGCACTTTTAGAGCAGTTCTCATGCATTGTTAAAGAAAAGTACTGCAGGTTCAAGCATTTGCGCAATTCCAAACATTAGCAACCGCTACAAATTAATATACAAATCTGCAAAGGCGGCACAGTATAACAGAAAAGGAGGAGATGACAGCATTTCACCAGATGCAGAACATTGTAAACTACATACTGCACTTTCAGTGTCAAAATAAACGCTCCATGCGAAGGTAAAGTAAATAGGACAGAAATAAATCACTTTATTATTAAACAAATATAATCATTAAAATAATTAGGAATATTCAGTATTATATTTTATTAATACACTTGACTGTGTCCCATAGTAATAATTTAGTATTATGCAATATTCAACTGGGTTCCAGAAAAATAAGCAGAGTAGTTTTGCACTCCTTGTTCATTTAAAAATAAAAATAAATAATAAATAAAAATATTTAGTAAAAATATATGAAGGTAAATTTAAGTTATTTTTATTAAGATACTTTATATAATTTTATATAAAATAAAAATATAGGCTAAATATAAAAGATCTAGATCTAGTGGAAAACTGTGGGGAAACATGCCTTTATTATTTTTAAATAGATTTGCATATAATGACTTTAAATATTGAATCTACTTGGCTAAAATGGCTATGGATGAAAAATGTTTGGAAATGTTGGTACTTCTGATAAAAAAAATAAATAAATTATAATAATAAATAAATAAATAGCAATTTCAGAGCAAATACGTAATTATCAAGATTTATATTGAATATCGGCAATAGGCTTAAAAATATTGAGAATTTTTGTAGCTATATCGCCCAACCCTGTTTTGAATACATTCTCCATTACCACATTCTTTGGAAAATGATAATGTTAGGAAACTGAAAACCAAAACGGATTAGTATGGATGTGGATGTATTCCTTGTCTCTATGATGCTAGAAAAAAGACTTAAGTATTACGATCTGAATTTTCATAATCTGAATGTGAGAGATTTGAATTTGAAATCTGAAAATTCAACACTGTAATTCTACAATCTGAATTTTTACAGCTAACTCCACCCCTAAAAAATTAAAAACTGAAAATCTGCTCTTTTAAAAATACACATTTATAACATATCTTCAGTTTTGTTAAATGCCAAATGTCTATAATTCTAATTAACACATTTCAAATAAAGATACTTAAGTCATTGTTTTAGCTCCACACATTTCAGACTATTTTATTTAGCCCATGCACAAAGAGAAAGATTGACTATGAAAATATTTTTAAAGGTATTGCGTTGTTAGCTTAGCAACATGCTAACGTCAAACTCTGGGCCCTATTTTAAGAGAGCTATGCCATAAGTCATAAGCACGAAGTCAATGGGCATGGCCATGAATTTTGGTATTTTCGTGCAAGGATGCGCTAAATCTAGGCGCAAGTGGGTTTGGTCAAATCGTGTCTGCAAAGCGCTAATGGGTTGAGTCAAGTGCAATTTAATTCTGAGGTTCTTCTCCGATTATTGCACCGTCCTATTTAATAGTCGGTTCCCTATCAAGCACCAGTGATATAAACAAAGACAGCACATTTATAAGAAGTTGGTAGTGTAAATGGACTGTATGCAATTAATTAAAAGAATAGAAATATGGACTTTCTTTTGTGCATTAACTGCATCCTTGTTGAATGTCTGGCATATTTCTAAGACAGTGACGCAATCCTTTTACACACATAGAAAGCGTGATCAACAGAATTTAGATTTATGCTCTGTTAAATGATAGAAAATGTAAGTATTATTAATCATTTTCATCTACTGACACAAATGATGGCTAGCATTAACAGTGATTGATTGAATAAATAAAATAAAAATCTGTTTATTCAAACACAAAAAAATGAAACCAAAAATATTCCTAAATTCAAATTACACTTCAAATGAAACAAAATATAATAAAAATAACAAAGTGTCCAAAAAGTCATATATAACGGCCTTCCTAAGTCTAAACATTTGACTCTCTTCAAATTCTAGTGACTTAAAAATCACTCTACGATAACAGGTGTGAAAATACCAATGCAAATTAGATCATAAATACAATTGAAAATATAAACATAATAATAATAATAATAATACAAATAAACCATGACCTAAAGATAGGTTAAAAAATAAATATTTGTTTCATAAATAGGCTACAGCAGTATTCCCACTGTATTTTCAGAGTTTGGACATGAACCCTTTTAACACCTGCTGGTGGAATCTCCAAACTGCAAATGCAAGAACTGATTTTAAACTTTGCTTTGAGTTAAGACATTGTTTTCAAATGTCTTAGCGCAAAGGCCTATTTCTCAGGAAAATAGCAAATTGCGCTTTGCGCCACTTCATTAACATGCAATAAACCCACAGTTTGCGCACATACACCCACAGATAGCGCAAACACTCTCACCTATGGTGAAAATTGTGATTAGAATTAGCGCTCTCACGAAAATTGGATAAGACGTTGTGCACGGCCGTTGCTCGTAGCGCTGCGCATTGCACGCTCACGAAAAAAGAGCCCTCTCTTGGAATCAATTGCAAGTCCTCTGTGAACCACTTGAGGAGAGCGCTATTAGTATGACGCACATGTAGACCATTCCAAATCAGTTATTTGTGAGGTTTCTTCTCTGTTATATAGACAGCAGACAGCAAGGCAGCTCACTGTCTAATGTCTGGTGCATTGAGAGCTATTAATTCAAAAGGGCAAAAGTCTTGTTTCCCTGATATATCCTCTTTAAACTTTGAAGTTGTTATGAGAGGCAAGGGATATTGCAGTCGTCTAGTCCAACAGTAAGACTGTGAAATGTGTTTGGGGGTATTTTGAAGCTGAGGTGTATATAGTTTTTCTTTTAAGCCCTGATTTATCAAGCCGATCCCTAGCGCATATATAAAATGCAGTGGATGTGTTGCGTAATTGAACGCAGATGTAGGGCAAAGGTCAAGTGGCGTACTAAAAGCATGCACTTTTCTGGCATGCCTGCTGTTTTTTGTTTCCCTCCCATTTCTCTGGAAAGAAAGGGGGCTGACATCCGCCTGACAGTAAAAGCAGTTCAAGCAATTCCAGTCTAGATTGCTGCACATCGTGGAGTTTTCCTTGCTAATGTTTTGGTTTCAGGTCACGACCCCTAGCGGTTTGCTGCTTTCTAGATTGCACATGTCTGATATCGTACATCGCATGCAAAGCTGATTGTATGCCGACAATGGTTTAAATGGAGTGTGTCTTAAAGGAATAGTTCATCTGACAATGAAAATTCTGTTATCATTTACTCAACTTCATGTTTCAGCTTCATAACCGTATCACTTTCGTTCGTTCGTAAAACAGAAAAGGGGAATTTCTGAAGGACATCCTGGCCTTTCTCTTCCAGGAGTCAAGCTTTAAATGATAAAAAAGCTACATAAAGGGATCATAAAAGTCTTCTGAAGACTAGTTTTTTTCATGTATCGTCAACAAACATCATGGACGTCAACCTGGCGTAATAACTTACATTTCCGCCTTTTTGGTACACAGCTTTCTCATGACTTCAGAAGCATTTGAATGTAGAACACGAGCCATATGGACTTCTTTTATGATCCTTTATGACACTATATCTTGTCATTTTGGAGTTTGACAGCGCCAGTCCTCATTTAGTAAAGCGTGACCAGGCTATCAAAGAATTCTATGTTTCGCGAATGGATTTTAGGTGAACTATCCCTTTAAGTAGTGCATCAAAGATGTATTGTGTTGGTTAAAGAGTGTTGGTCACATGGATTTCCATCTCTTTTTATTCAATTTCACACCAGGGAATGGGTTTTCAGGTCAAGCCAGACATCAGCGTTCATATTTTGCATGAAGTTTTGTTCGATGCTTCATGCACCCCCTTGATATTTAACAAAGAACTGATTTATTTTAAGTCTGGTGCACACTGAATGACTCAAGCTCGTTGCCTTTGTTTTGAGTCAGAGACTAGTTTGCAACTAGAAATCTCAAGATTGCAGCACGCTGGGGCCTGGGTAGCTCAGCGAGTATTGACACTGGCTACCACCCCTGGAGTCACGAGTTCGAATCCAGGGTGTGCTGAGTGACTCCAGCCAGGTCTCCTAAGCAACCAAATTGGCCCGGTTGCTAGGGAGGGTAGAGTCACATGGGGTAACCTTCTCGTGGTCGCTATAATGTGGTTCATTGTCAGTGAGGCACGTGGTTGTGCGTGGATGCCGCTGAGAATAGCGTGAAGCCTCCACACGCGCTAGGTCTCCGCGGTAACGCGCTCAACAAGCCACATGATGAGAAGTGCGGATTGACGGTCTCAGACGCGGAGGCAACTGAGATTCGTCCTCCGCCACCTGAATTGAGGCAAGTCACTATGCCACCACGAGGACCTAGAGCGCATTGGGAATTGGGCTTTGCAAATTGGGGAAAAATAAATAAAATAAAATATTGCAGCACACTGCCGTTGCCGATGGTCGTGTTGTGTGTGCTCCTACGTGATTCACTCATACTAGCCGCAGAGGCTACAACAGATTTTAAACCTGTTTATCTCAGCCCATCAAGCACGAGACTCACAAACAGCCAATGAAATATAGATAGAGTGCAAAAAAATCAAATTACTACCCATGCCTCCTACCCACTGTCTTGATAATATTTTCAGCATTTTTGGCTTTATTATTTTTTGAGTGCACAAACATTCGCATATCATTGTATGTTGCTTTTTGTATTTTATCATGTATTAACTCTCCTGTTGCTATGTGCATGAGTTTGTGAATACATTTCAGGAGCGTTGCTTCAGTTCGGGGCGAGTGGTCGAGTAGTTAATGCACCCAGTCTGCGGTCAGTCATGTAGTGTGCGCACCAACACGACCGAAAACAAAAGACTGAGTCGTGTGTGCAGGCAGGGCACTGGTTTTGTCATGTAGTGTCCGCTCGGCTTTATTGTGATAATTAGGGTTGCATCCAACAAGGTCTCTAATACCTGGAGAAAACTGTCCGTTAGCATTCACATTAATCTCAATGGCAGTTGCCCGGCTGACACATGCAGCCCCGGGTGTTTGCGATTTGAGCCGTTTATACAGAAAACACAATAAAATAGTGAAAAATCATGTGGAAAATACTTTGTGATCAGAGCATGTCTTTGTCTGAAAGTAATGAGTGCAGGTGCATCACAATCATATGCGACACATAAGAAAATACATCGGCATTTGTCATCATGCTCAGTGGCGTGATGCACGTGACAAATGCAATTCACACAAAACAGTTACTTGAATACTCCTCTTCTATGATGAACATGTTTTACATTTTTGAGTTTAAAGTAATTTTGATATTTCTTCCAGAGCTTACAGTAAGTAATTCCATGTGGTGTAACCATCCAGAGACAGAAAAAAAATAAACAAAAATCAAAGTTTCGTTGACAGCAGAAATTCTTACTATAAGAATAAAGTACTACAGAATAAGCTTGTATTAATATTTCTTAAAAAAAAAAAAATAAAAAAAAAATCAATGAAACAATGGTGATTTAATAAATGATTAATATTTGAAAAACTTTTGTACACCACATTAAAGTCATGGTAACCAACATTTAGGTAGCCATTTTGTTTATTTAGACAAAAAAAACAAAACCCTTTAGACCCTCAAGACTGAGTGAGAAGTAAAAAAATAAATAAATCAGATATTTCGACAATTTAATGAAAAAGCATATTTTGTATAAGTCGTGCGGTGTATCTCTAAGAAAACTTCTTGATATTCTTGACTCAAACATTCATGATATTTGTTATAAAAAAAATAAAAAAAATAAAAATAATAAATATATATATATATATATATTTTTTTTTTTTTTTTTTTTTTAGTTTTTAGTTTTTTATTATTATTATTTATTAAAGATTTGCTCAAGGTACCGAAGGTGCAAGAAAATAGCTTTATACCTTTTTCTTGATGTTTACACCACATGACATTTTTAAACTCATTAAATAATTTTCCTTTATGCAAAATGCTATAAATGTTTTTTTTTTTTTTTTTTTATCTTAGAAAAACCAAATTGGACTTATAGATAACATTTCTTTGAACTTGACACGTGCGATTTAAACTAGATTTTTTAATATATATATATATAGATTTTTCATTTTATCATTTTGCACAACCTTATTTGTTAATGACCCCATCCATTTTTTTTTTATCTGAACACTTTAGTGCTTTGGCAGAGTGTATCATTTTTTGTAAATAGTGACTTGGTCCAAGTCTACACTAATCCATTTTTGTTTGAAATCTCCAGTTACACCCTGTATAACTGATGCGACCGATGTCCCCTCGCAAAGAGTGTCTACATTGGACGCATAGAAGCAAACGTTCTAAAAAGATGTCGTTCACAGACAATTGGCGCGGTGCTTGAATCTGGAGTATACGGTGTAACGGCCTTCTTTTGTAAAGTACGCAGTATTATAGATCGTTTTCAAAAGTGTCCATTTTTCAGTTAAGGAAAACACCATTCCAGTGTGTAAGAGCAGCGTAAACGCATAAAAATAAATGCGCTTTCAAATCAGAAGATTTGGGATAGTGTACGAGTCATTTGGACTACTTTTATGGTGCAATAATAGTGCTTGACGAAATAGTTTTCTATTATAGGGCTGTTACGATTATGTAAGTTGGCTGACAATTAATTGTCTGTTTTATGGCTTTCATGATTATAATTAATCTTATGGTGTATGTGTGCTTCAAACACCTCTAGAAGACATTTATTCATATTTAACTTTGAATCAAATAATAAAAAAGGGATACAAGATTTTCTTTAAAGCTTTGAAAATATATATCTCTTTTCTGTCTTGCTAGCTGTCTCTCTCTCTCTCTCTCTCTCTGTTGAGTATGATGTGAACTCTGTGAGCTCTGATACTGTGAGGTCTCTGGCTGATTATCGTTTCTGGCTTCAAGTCCCTCTGGATGTTGCTCACCTGCACTGAGCTTGACTAAAAATAATTCTCTCTCTCTCTCTCTCTCGCTCTCTCTCTCGCTCTCACTCTCTCTCTCCCTCTCTCTCTCACTCTCACTCTCTCTCGCTCTCTCTCTCACTCTCTCTCTCTCTCTCGCTCTCTCTCTCACTCTCACTCTCTCTCGCTCTCTCTCTCTTTCTCTCTCTCTCTCTCTCTCTCTCTCTCTCTCTCTCTCTCTCTCTCTCTCTCTCTCTCCGGGGTTGATGGACTTGGACTAGACAATGCCTTGTTACTTATGGATTATAAAGAGCTGCATCTAAATGGAATAGCTCTTTTCTGTCATGGACTTTTTAAAATGTGTGGTTATTTTAGAGGGTGTCCTGGGCCTCACACTGTGTGCTGTGTGCCTCTGGAACAGTAAAACTGAGACATGTAACTGATGTGGTGGGTCCTGACCTGAGTGTTGCAACTGCAGTGGCCACCTTATTAGGTCAGAGGTCAATACGTCATTTACATTTTTACATTTACATTTATTCATTTAGCAGACGCTTTTATCCAAAGCGACTGACAAATGAGGAGAACAACAGAAGCAAATCATCCTAGGGAGGCATTAGTAACACAAGTGCTGTAATACAAGTTTCAAAATTGTTTAGAGAAGTACCCCTAGCAAGGAGGGCAAGACTTTTTTATTATTATTATTTTATAAATAAGTTGAAGACTGTGCACTAAAGGGATTGGGTCAAGTGCTCATGGAAGAGCTGTGTCTTTAGATGCTTTTTGATGGATGTTTACTGTAAATTTCATTAAAAAAAAAGTTGACGGATGAGGAGTTAACCTTGCTAAAAAATTATGAAAATGGAACTTTGGTACCAGATATGAGAGACCCTTTTTCAAAACTTGCAATTACACCAGATTTTAAAGACATGTCTGGAACGCTCACTTTTGCATTTACAAAATCATAAGCGCCTATAAAAGGAACAAAGATGTAACCACCTCCCCAAATCCAAACATTTACCGTCTCCAACGGCTCCATTTGCCATCACACTAGTATCCATCAGCAACAACAGGTGGAAATATATATATATATATATATTTTTAAATAAATGTAAAGATAATAATAATCATAATAAATAAGCATAATAAATTCCCTTGTGTTCCCAAAATAATGCTGCCAAATGTGTGTTCTTATCCAATTTGTGTTTGTATTGTGTTTTGATAATACAGTTAATTCTTCCTAAAGAAAAGAAAACAGAACTGAATTTTAGGGTTTAAGGTGAATGGGTCTTGTATTATTTTATGATTTAATCCCTTCCGTATTTGTTTCTTTTTTCTTTTTTTTTAATCCCCTTTTCTCCCAATTTGGAATGCCCAATTCCCACTACTTAGTAGGTCCTTGTGGTGGTGCGGTTACTCACCTCAATCCTGGTGGCGGAGGACAAGTCTCAGTTGCCTCCACTTCTGAGACCGTCAATCCGCACATCTTATCACGTGACTCATTGTGCGTGACACCACAGATACTCACAGCATGTGGAGGCTCATGCTACTCTCCACGATCCACGCACAACTTACCACATGCCCCATTGAGAGCGAGAACCACTAATCGCGACCACGAGGAGGTTACCACATATGACTCTACCCTCCCTAGCAACCAGGCCAATTTGGTTGCTTTGGAGACCTGGCTGGAGTCACTCAGCACGCCCTGGATTCGAACTCGCGACTCCAGGGGTGGAGTCATTAGTGTCATCTTACAGGTTGCCCGCCTGTTGCGGGTAGATAAGCAAAATTACATGTGCATTAAATACCTGCATCTGGACGTTGAGATCTCAAACTGGACTCAGCCTTGTTGTATTTTGCGGGTGCTAGTTTCACACCCAGGCCACTGTTTAATATATTTGCTGACTTCCCAGATCCATGGTCGTCTGCCAATTGAGTGTCGCAATCGGCATCGGGAAATTTGTAGAAAACCTCACTCCCCTGGCCTCAAGAGGCGCGCTAGTGACTGACGCTAGGAGTTGTAGCCTTTAGCCTCATTGTTAGTGTGCCCACCTCCCATGCCAGAGACCCCAGTTCAAATCCTGCTCGGAGCGGGTCGAGCAGGACCGGTGACAGTGGTGCCATGACCCAGATGGGAGTTAGGTTTGGGGAGTGACTGTAATGGTAGCCAGCTGGTGTGTGATAGCTGTGCGGTATGTGTAAACCTCACTCCCCTGGCCTCAAGAGGCACACTAGTGACTGACGCTAGGAGTTGTAGCCTTTAGCCTCATTGTTAGTGTGCCCACCTCCCATGCCGGAGACCCCAGTTCAAATCCCGCTCGGAGCGGGTCGAGCAGGACCGGTGACAGTGGTGCCGTGACCCGAATTTATTTGTAAGATAAATTCGATATCTGATCACATCGTCCTATCGCATAGTCCTACTGCTTGCTTCTATTTTGTAAAAAATAAAATAAAAAAAACATTATTTCACTCTAAAAGTTTAGAACAAAAGTATGCTACATTGTTGTCATGTGTCCTCAGATATGTTTATTGTCTCAATGTGGTTATTTTCTATTTTGAATTTATATTCTGCATATAAAGGAGTTGGCATACTTCGGGTGGATACTGTTCTATTTCAAGTTCGTTTTGCGTAAAACATCCTAATGTGTATTTGAATAAAAACAGCGCAGCCCATATAGCAGACAAACCTCTGGCCTGTAGGAGCGAGCACATGCCGAGCAGTTTCCACTGGTAATAACACGTTTCTACTGTGATGGTTAGATTGAAGATTGTCTGATCTGTGAATTATTAACAATTACCATTTGTATTTCATGTCAGAGCTCCCTGTTGTGCATCTGGTGTTAAGGCAGTCATCTACCCTACGCCCCATCAAACCGTCTTTCCTCATCTCTCACAGTTAACTCTCGCTGACACATGATTGGCTGTTTATCGCCCCTCCTACCTGACCTGAAACAATAGCAGGGGTCACAGATGAAACGCTGGTATATTATACTGATCAGTCACTTGAGAATGAAGAGGTTAAACACATGGGTGTGTGGGTCATATCTCTGTCACACCCATTTTATCTAGTTCTTCATTTTGGCGAGTTGCCAGTTGATTAGGGTGTTGTTGAGGGTCCCGACTGCATGGGTAACGGTTTCTCAATATTTTTCAGCCTTTTGATGATTTTCAATAGATATACCGTGATTAACAGAAATATTTACCTACATACTGTATATTTTTGTTAAATCATTTTAATAAGTCACAGTCACATGGTGACTTTATGTACATTTTTGTTTGATGCACATCAATATTTTAATCTCAGTTATGAAAAGATTCATATAAATTGACAGTTTTGAGATATTCACATAAATAAATTGAACCACATTCTCTTTTCTGTAATAAAAACCTTTCTGTCTGAAAAAATACAAATCATTTTTTATTTTAAAATTAAAACCTGCATAAATTAAATTCAATATAACAAATTCTTATATGGTACATTTCTATGTGTGCGTCACGAAAAGCACTTGGCAATTTACATAATATATTTATGGATATTTTTTCACATTACAGTATTAAGAATTAAATTTAATGTAATTAAACTGTAATGAAAGTCATCCTGTTTGGGATATTTTATATTTTTAAATTCAATATGCATAAATTAAATTCAAAACAACATGCTTACATTTATATTATGCATTTATAATTGTACTTTACAAATCCATTTTTCAATTCAAATAAGATATTATAATATTATTAAATAAAATAAAATGTGTTTTACGTATTTTTTTCACATCACAGTAATAAAGATTATATTTACTGTAATGTAAAATAAATACAAATTTAAATTTTCTTAATTTCTTAAAATAATTTTGTCCAGGACACATTAATTTCAATTTTTACACAACAAATACTTAATATATTGTACATTTATAATTGTACTTAAATGTTGCATTTTTAGCATTTATATTTGTACAAATGCACTTTGCAATTTAAGTTATTTATTATTAAAAATATGTTTAATGGATATGTTTTTTTTTTTTTTTACATTATATTGCTAATAATGAGGTTTACTTGCAGTAAATAGAATTGGTTTAGGGAACTAAAACAGGCTTTATTTTATTTATTCAAAAAAATATATAATTCCTTATTTTTTCTATTTATTTTTGGGTGAAATACAACCTGGTTATTGTTTTGTGAGATTCACCGAGCTAGTGTTTTGTATGACTCTGAGACCAGGGATGCAGTGAAAGTGAATGTGACTAACATGTGAGTCACTAGATCTGTGCACACCGCCCAGAGGAAAACCATTTTACTAGTGTTTTCTTTGTGTGGTTGTGTATGTATTGGGTTTGTGTGTATTTGTGCATCCCTGTGTCATGCTCTCCATTAGTGGATGGATTGGGGGAGGGAAATTGGATCCGGCCGGCTCTAAACAAAATAATTAATGTCATTTTCTTGATTGCATGTGGTATCACCTGACATTTGAAAGACTATGATGCATATATAATCTGACTGGTGAGCAGGATGCAGACTGCTTATCTGAGGGTGCCGTCCACCAGCATTTTAATGTGGAAAACAGCAACCACCCCAAAAACACATGCAGGTGCTACTTAAAGGAGAGACATTCTCATTCTAGAGAGCATTCTGTTGGACAAAAATGTTGAAATCGCCCATGAGTGCAAGATGATGTCATGAACAACTCTGGTCCATTTTCTTGAAAGAGAAACACTGAAATGTTAAATGCATAAATCTGCTAAAAGGTTAATCATGCCAACTGGCATACTGATACATGTGTTGAAAAAAAAAAAACGAAAAAAAATTAAAATGGTATTGTTTCGTTTCGTATAAAGGACTCGAGCTGGTTGATATAGTTGTATTTTTAATGCTTTATGTTTTAAAACATTTCTTTCTTAATGCTCACATACAAGGAAGGGTCGTGAAACTAGTCCAATGACATGCTCTTAGACAGGAAACTTGAAATCGCTATTGATTATGATATCATGTTATTATTATGTTAATCTTATCAATTGCATATATCTAAATTTGCTGAGAAAGGCTCTAAAATAAAGATAAATAATCAAAATAATTATTAGTATAATGTATTTAATATATAATTTAGATAATTCAAATGCATGACATTATAGTGGCATACAAGTATGCAGTAGCATTGATTAGACTATTAATAAAGTACTAAAAAAATATTGTTTGCTATATTTCTGTATCATTGAACATGAGTCTATCACTATCCTATAGTCCACAGCAATCCATATGTTCTGTCTGCATTATCTTTGTTGGTCTATGTACAGCAAATGAATAGCTGAACTAGTTTATTTAAATGGACAGTTTAAACATATTCATGCAAATGAACTGAACTACACTTTCTTTACTGTAATGCAGAAAAAAACATACACATTACTTTTTTAAAATTAAAATCTGCATAAATGTATTACAACTAATACTTGCAATGGTCACACTTTATATTAGGTGGCATTAACTACTAACATTAAATACATACAAAACTATGTATTTACTGTGTAACTACATGTTGTTCTGCAAAATGCCCACATTTGCTGCTACTGAGGTTGAGGTACGTGTAGGTTTAGGAGTAAGGGTAGGGTTAGGATTAGGGGTTAAAGTTAGGTTTTGGGGTAAGGGTTGGGTTAGGTTAGGGTTAGGGGTAAAGTTAACAGTATAACTACAAATGTAATTAAATGCAAGTACTTTAAATGTAATTACAATGCAACAACATGTATAAACATAATAAGTACATTGTATCAAATGGTTAATTACATAGTAATTAAGGCCACCTAATATAAAGTGGGTCCCTTGCAATTATAATGTATACTTACAATTGTACTTTACAAATGTATTTTACAATTTCAATATGTAATATATTAAATATCTAATATATTTTCACCTTACAGTGATAAGAATGAGATTTTTTACACTGCTTAATATGCAATTTTTTTTTTTAGGGCTGTCAATCGAATAAAATTTGTAATCGAATTAATTACACAATGCATTAAAAATTATTTGAATTATTTGCATATATCTGTATTTGCTGATAAAGGTCCTCCATTTTCAAATTGAGTTGTTCTCACAGGACGCGCTTTTCAGTACACTATTTGGAGCATCTCGCTGTCGTTGCATCGCATTTCATTGGTTTTAAGCGTCGTGTGCCATTTAAAGTGCCACTTCAAGCTTGAATTGCTCCATTGATAGGAAAATTCCTTATTATGATGGAATTTACATATGGTCAGGATGCATGATTAATTGCGTTAATTAAAAGCGTTATTTTTTATACAATTAATTGCACTGAAATAACACGTTAAATCAACAGCCTTATTCATTTTAAGTCACCAGCAAATTCAGCGCAAATATATAATGAATATTAGATGTATCCCTGCGTCCCAGTTAAGACCCCTGCTGCACAAACAGCACTCTGTAGTAAACACTGGCGTGTGCCTCGAGGGGTTTGTTTGGGTGAAGGCCAGCTAAGAGTGTATGAGCCGAGGCTTTGAAGCGTGAATACTGTAACACGCTTCCAAAGAGGACATGTTAAACACACGCCGTCTGCAAATGTTTGGACTGAATCGACACAGGCACTGCTCTGATGACTTGATGACAGCACTGCTTCATAACACTTTGTGCTTTAAGTCAGAGTGACTCAGTCTGTTTCCACGTTTATAACTCACTGCGTTTAGACTGACATGTTCACCCTGACCTCTGACCCGACCCCTCTGCCCCTGCATGCCAGTAATGGATCACATATCGACTGCAGGGCTGATTCTGATGTCTGCCTATCACAGGTCATTGGGTTTGGAATAGATAGAGTGGTGCATTAATAAACTGTCCCGTTAAGTTGTCACAATAGCGGAATTTCACTAGTTGATGCCAATACCTGTAAAATTGAAACAAACGACAAGATAAACAGAAGAAGGTCTTTTAGACTGCATTTACGCTGCAATGTGTATATTTTGAAAGCTATATTTTTGATCTGTCTGTTTACATGCATATAATACATAAATGACTGTGTAACGGGAGCCAGCTGGTGTGTGTGATAGCTGTGCGGTATGTGTAAACCGCACTCCCCTGGCCTCATGAGGCGCATTAGTGACTGACGCTAGGAGTTGTAGCCTTTAGCCTCATTGTTAGTGTGCCCACCTCCCATGCCGGAGACACCAGTTCAAATTCCGCTTGGAGCGGGTCGAGCAGGATCGGTGACAGTGGTGCCGTGACCCAGATGGGAGTTAGGTTTGGGGGGTGAGTGTAACGGGAGCCAGCTGGTGTGTGATAGCTGTGTGGTATGTGTAAACCTCACTCCCCTGGCCTCAAGAGGCGCACCAGTGACTGACGCTAGGAGTTGTAGCCTTTAGCCTCATTGTTTGTGTGCCCACCTCCCATGCCGGAGACACCAGTTCGAATCCCGCTTGGAGCGGGTCGAGCAGGACCGGTGACAGTGGAGCCGTGACCCAGATGGGAGTTAGGTTTGGGGGGTGAGTGTAACGGGAGCCAGCTGGTGTGTGATAGCTGTGCGGTATGTGTAAACCGCACTCCCCTGGCCTCAAGAGGCGCACTAGTGACAAATGTTAGGGGCTGTAGCTGTAGCCTTTAGCCTCCTCGTTAGCATGCCCGCCTCCCATGCCGGAGACCCCGGTTCGAATCCCACTTGGAGCGGGTCGAGCAGGACTGGTTACAACTGCATTTACATACCTCGCCAAACCGGACATTTTGACCAAGCAGTTGCATTTCTGTGAGCGCACTTCACAGAGCACAAATATGCATGTGAAAATTCTAAAGCAGCAGAATGAGAGGAAATCACTTGCATTTGCAACCAAATTTAGCGCTATGTGACTAAAATGTCTGTGATTTTCCACTGGCTTGTAAATGTTCAGATTTCACTCACCAGTGATCAAGTAGAATACTGGTGAAAATGTTCAGCACTGTGTTGAGAGTAACAGTTTGCTTTGACTCGTTCCATGTGTGTCCAAATACGTCATTCACACAATTTTTACGCTTTTTACACAACTGCTGGTTTTCTTAAAGTGACAGTACTGTTTTTTTAGCACACGTTCAACAAATCAATGTAAATAATTGTTTATTGTTTACATGCATAATTTGTACTATTTTCATCTAACAAAATATAATATATACAATATAGTATTATATTTATTGATGGAATAAATGGATTTTTCTTGGTTTGAAAAGCTAAAATGTTACCAAAATAATGAGGAACTAATAAAATATCATTTGTAAAATGAATATTTTCATAATATATCTAGTAAGAAGTTCCCCAGTATAATTAACAGCATTGTCTGGGAGAACATTTCTTTCATATGGAAGCAAAGTGGACATTATAACTGAAATATACTCGTATTGAATATCGAATCAAAATTGCAGTCAAATCGAAAAGAGAGCTTGTGACTCGGAATCTAATCGAGTAACCACCGGGAAATATATCACAATATACAATAAAACAAATATTTAAATTTTTTTTTTATTTAAAACATTGTCCAAAGTAATTATATATATATATATATATATATATATATATATATATATATATATATATATATATATATATATATATATATTTTTTTTTTTTTTTTTTTTTTTTTTTACTAAAGTTAAAGACATTAGAGACACTAGATGTATTATTTTCAGTAAAGCTATTTTGAAGGGATGTGTTTTGTGATAAGTGCTATACAAATTAAAATTACTCAACTGAAATACATTAAATATAATTTTTAATCATTATTAATCTATTTTATCTGCTCTGTGTCATTTTAATCTAAGCAAACAATTAAGCTTCTCTCTTTTTAGTTGAACACAGGCATCAAAATCACATATTTGTTTTAGATTCAGCCATTCATTGGATTCTGGAAACCGTCATTTAATGCAAAATTGCACAAAATTAACTAATGATGGATAAAAAAATATTCATTGATTATAATGTAATGACTATTTGTATTTATACTGTAAAACAGTGGGTTATATAAGTCATATTTAGCTAAATGGACCCGACCAGTGTTTGTTTTCGCTTTTATTTGCTACTGTCCTAAATGCAGTGAATTGGAACTAAGTAGATTTGCCCGAGGTGAGATGAGCTGGCCTGTTGTTTTTTAGCCTGAAGTCTTTATTGGATAATTAAACATGCATTCAAAACTGTCAGTAGTTTTGGATTTAGGTCAAATGCCCAGCATGCGCTTGTTTAGGGGAGCTTTGCATAGTAAATAAATGGTGTCTGTGCTATTAAAGCAATGCGGGTTACAATGACCCAAAGGCAAGTAAATAATGAAAGTACATGATTTTTTGGGTGAACTGTCCCTTTAAGGTGTTCGACTGTATTCCTCATATGTTGCCTCTCTTCATCAGATAAAATGTCCTGTGTGCTCTCATGCTGCAGTGAAACTCCTGCGTGACTGTGAGCATTCATGTCTGTTCGCTGTCATGCACCGGAACGCGCTCATACCGTCGGGAGAAACAGAGCGTGAGCCGATGCTCCCTACAGCCTCTCAGGCTGCGGTCTATTTGTTTAAATGGTGTTTACGTGATATGACTATCTCTGTCATGTGTCATGCATGTGGTACACAGGGGTTTCATTTTCTAGCGATGGAGAAGCCGAAACACTGCAGTGAAGAGCAACCGGGCTGATAGTCATTTACACATTCTAAGGTGGATAGAATTTACATTGGAGAATCTAGTTGATTTATTCTTTGAGTAATTTTACAGAAGAGTAATGCCCAAAGTATGCTTCGCCTGTCCGTGTTCCACGATGGTCCGCGCACTGTCCGCGTGACGTAATTTTCGGCATCAGGAGTGTCCGTGCAGTGTCCGCGTGCAGCCAGATTTTTCTGTCCAAGCGGCCTGTGCGCAGACAAACGCACATGCGCATGGTTGACTGTTGATATAGAAGAGTCCACTAGGTGGCAATATGCACAGTTGGGCTGTACCGTAAAGTAGTAGTCGAAGAACATATCCTTCTCTATCGATTTGTTGTTGTTGTTCTTGCTTTCTCTAATGGCGGATCCCCAGTTTTTCTTCTTCTCTATCCTTCAGAGCAAATGTCCTGTGAATGACATGACTCGGTGCTGCCCTCTAATGTCTGGTAGCGTATAAAAAAGCAATTGTACTGCGCATGTGTCGAATGCGTCCATTCGTGCTCATCCACGTGAGGTATAATTTGAAAGCTGTGCGCACACAATTGTGTGCGAGACAGAACACGCAAAGTGAAGTATACCTGGGCCTTTACAGCAGTGGCGATTTCTTTAAGACTACACAGCTTTACTTAAAATTTCATAAGTAGTGCAGCAATGATGAGTGAAATAAATGTACAAATAATCTATATAAATCACACATTATTATTTTTGCATTTCAATCTTTTAGCAAATATCACAAGTGCAAAATATCACGCATCACTCTCCGCTTTTTTCTACATGAATATGTCCATGGACGCACGGCCCAATGAGCACTTATTTCCTATTGGACATTGGGCTTTAAAAGAATATTAATTGGGCTTTAAAAGAATAAAGTTTTAATACAAGCGAAGTCAACAGCATTTGTGGCATAATGTTGATTACCACAAAAAATATTTTCCCTCGTTTTCTTTATAAAAAGCAATAAACAAGGTTACAGTGAGGCAGTTACAACGGAAGTAGTGTTTAAAGACAATAATTATATATAATTTTATAAAAGCACTTAAATGAATTCTCCTGTCAAAACGTGTGTATTATTTGTTCTGTAAAGTTGATTTAAATAGCTGTTTTTACTGGCTTACAGGGTTTACCAGCATTATGTTGTCATGGTAAAATTAGTAAAATATAACTATATAATGAAGTTGTCAAATATAAAGATATAACTTTTCACAGAAAAGGTTAATAAGCGATTTAAGCGTACTAAAATCATGTTAACGTGTATATTGTTTATGTCTTGTGGCTTTACTGTACAGACTGGCACCATTGATTTCCATTGTAAGTGCCCAGATTTATTTATTTATTTATTTTTAAAGGAGGGAGGAGTCAAAATTAATTTTTGTGGCAGTCAATATGTCACAAATGCTTTTGATAGAGCTTAACTTGTCTTAAACTACTTTTTTGATATTCCTTACATTTTAAGATTTTAATAATCCTTTATTAAATTAATACTCCTTTTTTAATTAATGTTTTTTTTTTTGTTTTTTGTTTTTTGGTCTGGAAGCCCTGGTTCTCCATGATTGGTCGGGGTTTCACAAAAACGGTGATGTACGTGATCAGCAGTGTTATACAATGTAAAAGTACCGCTGACAAGCATTCTGTTTGATGCTCGGAGATACACGCAAAGTTATTTACATTCTGACTTATAACATTTATTTCAGCTATCCTTTCAAAATTGGATAGCTGCTTATTTTGTTGCAAAAACAGCTGTTGAGTTTAGTTAATGATTTTTGTTTAGTAATTTGAGCAGATTTTGGGACGAACATTGCCGATACTAAAAAAACAATTTTCCCACTTTTGAAAAGCACCAGCCGTCATTATATTTAAGCATTATAACTAACTAGTTAACTGTTGTGAAGTATTTTCGTCTTGTTTTACAGTAAAAATATCAAATATCTTTGAAACAAGATAAATAAAGCGATTTAATAAAAAGCGTTTTTGAAAGTCTCAGTTTTTGGTGGAGGGAAACAGCATTCAATGTGTATGCGAGATGTAAATGTAGTGAAATCAATGCATTTTCAGTTGAAAATGTATTCATGTGGATGTTGTTTTTGTGCCTCTCATAATGTAAAGCACTTTCACTGATAGCCGCGCACATATCTACCACGCTACAGTATTAATGGTGTAGCAGAATCTTTACTGCTTCATACATTTCTCATTCTCACAGTATACACTGTCCTACCACCCAGCTGTACATGTCAGAATAACAAGCTGAGATGGTGCAACGTTAAAAGCATTATGCTAAATTTTCTGAACTTGCATGACCTTCTGTAAGCTGATGGAGAATGGCTGAAAGTAGACTCTCTCAAAGATATCACTCTTATTCTTTATTTAAAAAAGAACTGCTCTGAAATGACAAGATGGCTTACAGAGTACAATGTGACAGTTTTACACACACACACACACACACACACACACACACACACACACACACACACACACACACACACACACACATTGTCTCTGCAGTGAACAAAGAAAGAATTCTCACACTTCGTGATCCCTTGAGCTGTTTGGGAAGAGAATGTGTTTCCAGCAGGCATTACCCAAGAGCTGACTGCATCATTTCTGGTTTCTCACTAGAGTTGTAAAGCACTGGAGTAACTGTACTGCTACTGTATTTCTATACTTAAAGGTGAAGTGTAATTTTTATGATGTTAAAATAGGCTACTATCCCAGTTTAAAATGCAGAGAGGACTGTAGGGTTATTCTACGTCAAATCAGCCATTCTGAAGAAAGATAAACATAAATGATGATCAAAGCCAAAATACTAAATTCCATGGATCAAAATTTACTGAGTAATCCATTATTTTGTAGAGGGGGGTCAACTGAAGAGTGCCACATGTGTCAGTTATTCTTAATAGGCTAATAGCGTGGGGGGCCTGGGTAGCTCAGCGAGTACTGACTACCACACTTTGGAGTCATGAGTTCGAATCCAGGGTGTGCTGAGTGACTCCAGCCAGGTCTCCTAAGCAACCAAATTGGCCCGGTTGCTAGGAAGGGTAGAGTCACATGGGGTAAACTCCTTGTGGTCGCGATTAGTTGTTCTCGCTCTCAATGGGGCGTGTGGTAAATTGTGCGTGGATTGCGGAGAGTAGCACGAGCCTCCACATGCTGCGAGTCTCCGCGGTGTCATACACAGCGAGTCACGTGATAAGATGCACGGATTGACTGTCTCAGAAGTGGAGGCAACTGAGACTTGTCCTCCGTCACCCGGATTGAGGTGAGTAACTGCGCCACCACGATGACCTATTAAGTAGTGGGAATTGGGCATTCCAAATTGGAAGAAAAGGAGATAAAAAATAAAAAAAATCATGTTCCTGGTCTCATGGTTGTGGACATCAAAGGTTGTGCTTCCAATGAATCACAACTGTAATTTTGTGCAAATTCATCAGTCACTAGCCATTTTAGATGCCATGTCACACAACCTGTCCATGTTGACATCTATCATCCTCAAAAACCACGAACAAAACTACATAGGTAAAATAAAATAAAACCCAGACTACATTAAACACAAGTTCACTTGCCAGGTATAAACATTGTTTGTGCCTTGGATTATTGGTTGCCGATTGCATGAAACAATTGAAATTTAAGAGATGTTTAGAAACCAATATTTCTCAAATCTTTCTTGTATCTCAACTATATAGAGATGACAGTTAGTAAAACCGAGTCCCCCAAAAAGTTTAAACACTCAGTCCACCTGGGGGCCTGGGTAGCTCAGCGAGTAAAGACGCTGACTACCAACCCTGGAGTCGCGAGTTCGAATCCAGGGCGTGCTGAGTGACTCCAGCCAGGTCTCCTAAGCAACCAAATTGGCCTGGTTGCTAGGGAGGGTAGAGTCACATGGGGTAACCTCCACATGGTTGCTATAATGTGTGGTTCTCGCTCTCAGCGGGGTGAGTTGTGCGTGGATGCCGCGGTGGATGGTGTGAAGCCTCCACATGCGCTACATCACTGCGGTAACGCGCTCAACAAGCCACGTGATAAGATGCGCAGATTGACGGTCTCAGACACGGAGGCAACTGAGATTCGTCTTCCGCCACCCGGATTGAGGCGAGTCACTACACCACCACGAGGACTTAGAGTGCATTGGAAATTGGGCATTCCAAATTGGGGAGAGAAAAAAAACCCTCAGTCCACTTTGAGAAGTTGTCTAATTTGTCTTTTTAAAAGTAATGTTAACGCTTTAGTCTGACTGAAATTGTAACAGTCCATTTTTTTGCAAAGTCGGACTGAAACAATAATTCATCTTTAAAATGTCAGGTAAATGCTTTAGTCTGGTTTCTGCGAATTTGGACTATTATTTGTCTTTTAAAAGACATGTAAACGACAATTCAAACTGGGATCTTACCTGTCCAATTTTTGCAGTTTTGGAGTAAAAACATTATTCGTCTTTTTAAAATGTCATGTAAGTGTTTTAATCTGACTGAAATATTAACAGTCCAATATTTGCGACGTCGGACTAAAGCAATAATGCATCTTTTTAAAATGTCATGTAAATGCTTTAGTTACCAGTCTGATTTTTGCGAAGACAAACTAACAGACCTAGATAATACGATTGTAGCTCTGCTTCATCCAGCATGCATATACATGGACCACAGTTGGCCTTGACGTTGTGTGCATGCACGCTCATATATGGGTGACTTGTATTTAACCTGTCGTATTTGACGTCCTTCCTTCAAATATTTTATTATGCAATGATTTCGATTAACGATTGTCATTTATATCATGGAGACAGATGACTGTAGCTTGACTATGCAAAAATATGCTATAGTTTGGTAACAACTGTGCATGTTAACATACCAACTGTGACTTTGTGCTGCTATTAAAACATTGCTCTGTTTGCTTGAACATCCTGACACAGCAACTTTGGCATGTGACGTGTTTTGGGCGTGACTATACTTTTTCTGACCAATGGCAGTCGGGGGGAGTGCTCAGGAGACCTGTTTGAGAACGATTGTTTTTGCTATTCCGTTTGGTGTCATCAGAGGCATAAAAACGACACACTATGACATTTTTGTGTTTACTTTTGTACCATAAACAATTTTGGTACCATGTTGTGTTGTTACTTGATGTCCAGTGTAAAATCCAGTGAAAAAGCAAAAGCTTTTAATCACTGGACTACCAATGATTTTGCATGTCAACTTGAATCAGAATTGTGACGCATGAGCATGCTAACCTGTGTGTTTTTTCTCTCTCTTATGTGCTGTCTGTCTTTGGGCTCACCCTGATCCTTCTCAAACGCTTCTTCAAAAGGTAACGTGCTTTATTTTTACCTCTTTACAACAGTAAAGTCCTTCAGGCAGTCTTTTAATTCTATGACTGCAATGCACAAGTCTAGAATTAGTTTGTGATGAATTAATGATGTAAAACTTGTGCTGGTGGCAGTGTTGTTTTAAGGCTTTTTAAGAATGAGATGTTTCATGCAAGAGCTGTATCTGTCAGCCGTGCCATGTCTTGCTAAATAAAGTAAAAGGAAAATCTAAAGGTTGCTTTTTCAGTGTTCGGGAGACTTAATGGAGTTCTCAGTGAGGTCTCATAGAAGTTTGACTTTGTTTCAGATGTGTCTCAGAATATTACTGAGGAGTATTTAAAATCGATGCAAATGATCCAATTGTTGACAGAGCTACAAAATGAATGTGGATAGCATAGCTCCGATCATTTAGTCTTGGGAGAATTTGAAGAGAAATGTATTGAGGCTTTTGATCGCAGACTTTGGTGTCTTGGCAAATCCGAGCAGAGTTTGAAAGAGTAGAAAGAGCAGAGTTCATTGCTGATATCTCTTGTAAATCTAGGGTCTGTTTTTAGAAGACAGTATTCAGCAAATCTCCATTTCATCTCATTGCTGTCTAAGAGAAACAGTTTTGTCATTATTCACTCACCATCGCATTATTCCAAACCTATACACTTTTCTTTCTGTACAACATAAAATTAGAAATGTCGAAGTTTCCTCACGCTGTTTTTTTTTTTCCCCCATAAACTGCTCGTAGTGACCACAACATTCAAACAACAAAAAAACACAGTAACTTTGTGTGCTATATTATTAACTGAAAGCATTTACTCATGCACATTTTCAAACTTGCATGGCACCAGGTTTGACGTCAGTGTCAACCTACGCCATTGGCTTTCACGCGTCTCAAAACTAAACGCAGCATGGCCATTTAAAGAATGCAGAAGAGATCTAGTTTGTGATTTTTCAGGGAAATGTGGAAAGTGGCTTTCTGATTGTCTGTCTTCTTCCCGAGGTTGAAATGGCACCTTTATTGAGTTCAGCACTGAGAGATGCTGCTGTTATTGTGCGCTCAAAAAGCACACCACAGTTTCGACCTTAATCCCTGAAAACCCATCTGCCTTATGCGAGGACCGGCTTGTTAATCTGTCCTCGTTCACGAGCGCTGACGTTTAAATCCCGCCCTCAACAGGCTGCTCAATCCCCCTCTTGCTGTTGATAAATTTATATTCCTCATATTCATAATCTGCCTGTTAATCTGACTGGTCAACTCGAACTGTGTGTGTCGAGGGCCCTGGTGTTCAGCTGGCTGTGCAGCTTTGGAGGGCCCTGGCAGTCTGAGGTCCCTTGTTTATTCTGTTGTCAAATATTTTAAGATATTGACTGTATGCACAAAATAGTAGCATTTTTAGATGAATAAATCAATTAATAAATAAATATGGCAAATAAATGGCAAAACACGTATAATTATTCCATATTGACGTATGCCAATTAATTGTTATATTTATTTATTAATTGGTTTATTAATTTGTTTAATTAAAAACAGTACTATTTTGTGCATATTTGTTTAGTTATCCCATATTTTTCCACTACATGTATTTTTTCCTTTATTTCACCTTTTGTGCGAGTGTTTGTGTTTTTTTTTTAATCTAGTTTTTTTTTTTTTTTTTTTTTTTAAACATTGACTTGTCATATTTATCAATTGATTCATTTAATTGTAAACAGTACAGTTTTGTGCACACATGTTTGGTTTTTCCATATTCTGGAACTAAATGTAATTTTTAACTCTTGTGCATTTTTTTATTTGTATATGCTAATTTATTTGGCATATTTCTTTGCTAAATTATTAATTAATTTGTTAATGTATTTAATTATAAGCACTACTTTTTCTGCATACAGTTGTGCTCAAAAGTTTGCATACCCTGGCAGAAATTGTGAAATTTTGGCATTGATTTTGAAAATATGATTTATCATGCAAAAAAACTTTTTTATTTAAGGATAGTGATCATATGAAGCCATTTATTATCACATAGTTGTTTGGCTCCTTTTTAAATCATAATGATAACAGAAATCACCCAAATGGCCCTGATCAAAAGTTTACATACCCTTGAATGTTTGACCTTGTTACAGACACACAAGGTGACACACACAGGTTTAAATGGCAATTAAAGGTTAATTTCACACACCTGTGGCTTTTTAGATTGAAATTAGTGTCTGTGTATAAATAGTCAATGAGTTTGTTAGCTCTCACGTGGATGCACTGAGCAGGCTAGATACTGAACCATGGGGAGCAGAAAAGAACTGTCAAAAGACCTGCGTAACAAGGTAATGAAACTTTATAAAGATGGAAAAGGATATAAAAAGATATCCAAAGCCTTGAAAATGCCAGTCAGTACTGTTCAGTCACTTATTAAGAAGTGGAAAATTCTGGGATATCTTGATACCAAGCCAAGGTCAGGTAGACCAAGAAAGATTTCAGACACAACTGCCAGAAGAATTGTTCGGGATATAAAGAAAAACCCACAGGTAACCTCAGGAGAAATACAGGCTGCTCTGGAAAAAGACGTTGTGGTTGTTTCAAGGAGCACAATACGACGATACTTGAACAAAAATGAGCTGCATGGTCGAGTTGCCAGAAAGAAGCCTTTACTGCGCCAATGCCACAAAAAAGCCCAGTTACAATATGCCCGACAACACCTTGACACACCTCACAGCTTCTGGCACACTGTAATTTGGAGTGACGAGACCAAAATAGAGCTTTATGGTCACAACCATAAGCACTTTGTTTGGAGAGGGGTCAACAAGGCCTATAGTGAAAAGAATACCATCCCCACTGTGAAGCATGGTGGTGACTCACTGATGTTTTGGGGGTGTGTGAGCTCTAAAGACACGGGGAATCTTGTGAAAATTGATGGCAACATGAATGCAGCATGTTATCAGAAAATACTGGCAGACAATTTGCATTCTTCAGCAAGAAAGCTGCGCATGGGACGCTCTTGGACATTCCAGCATGACAATGACCCTAAGCACAAGGCCAAGTTGACCCTCCAGTGGTTACAGCAGAAAAAGGTGAAGGTTCTGGAGTGGCCATCACAGTCTCCTGACCTTAATATCATCGAGCCACTCTGGGGAGATCTCAAACATGCGGTTCATGCAAGAAGACCAAAGACTTTGCATGACCTGGAGGCATTTTGCCAAGACAAATGGGCAGCTATACCACCTGCAAGAATTTGGGGCCTCATAGACAACTATTACAAAAGACTGCACGCTGTCATTGATGCTAAAGGGGGCAATACACAGTATTAAGAACTAAGGGTATGCAGACTTTTGAACAGGGGTCATTTCATTTTTTTCTTTGTTGCCATGTTTTGTTTTATGATTGTGCCATTCTGTTATAACCTACAGTTGAATATGAATCCCATAAGAAATAATAGAAATGTGTTTTGCCTGCTCACTCATGTTTTCTTTAAAAATGGTACATATATGACCAATTCTCCAAGGGTATGCAAACTTTTGAGCACAACTCTATGTGTTTAGTTATTTCTATACTGTTTTAGTTTTTCACCATTTGTGCGTTATAAGTTTAGTTATTCTATATTTTTAAGAGCCGCTAGACTGCCTTCATTTAACACCACTTCTTCTGATTACATGCACAATTCTGAATGAAAGCTGAGAATCCTGCTAATTAGTTCCAATATCATTTACAGTGAAGCCATGGAATTAATGCCATCTCTCTCTCTCTCTTTGGTTTAGTGATAAGGCGTTATCTTTGAAATAGTCCTGCACTGACTGTGCTGTAGATCTATGTGCTTTCGTTTGATCTTTCTTCCCCAGAGAGCGTTTCATCTTTCGTAGGACTCTGCTGTACCTCGGGCTGTGTGTCGTACCCTTGATGGGCGCCCTCGATCAGGGTGCGGAGAGGAGCACAGAGCCTGTTTAATTAACCAACGTCTATATCAGCTCCTCCCAGCACAACACTGATATCTGCAGGCGTAACTCATCCTACTCCTCTATGACACACAGAGAATTGAGAATGTGCGTGAATGTGTTGTTACTGTTTTACACTTTATAGAATAAAAGTCACCCAACTATGAAATAACACAAATGCAAGGCTGGGAAAATATGTTCAAAACTATCTTACATTTTGGCTACAAAATAACCACCCTTCTCATGCATGATGGGAACTGATTGGCTGCCTTTCCTCATCAAAAGTCTGGATTACACTACACGAATTTTAAAATCTGAAAAGACAAAAACGGGGCATCACACACCAGCTGACTTTCAAGAACTGATCACAGACTCCATCCTGTTTTAAGAGACTCCTGACAGATGTAAACAAACATGGATATGGGAATGACTGCTGTTGATGTTGTTGCTACCGTGTTCCGAGTTGCAAAAGACATGGGCCAAACACGGTTAAAATTAGGGCTGTCACGATTAATTGTCAAACAAATAATTGTGATTATGACGATTAATTGAATGTTTTAGAGCTGTGACGATTAACTGTCTCGTTAAGGGCTTTCACAATTAATTGTCATATAAATTGTCATATTAAATTGTGCTTTTTCTCTGTATGTGTGCGTCATACACCTTAAGAAGTCATTTTTACACATTACAAATATATAAATATTAATATAATGATCAATGGAAACATGTAAATGCTTCACGCTGCAACCCCCCAACGTTCAAGCCAAATCTACGCCCTTGTCTGCACCAGTCATACACTACGTGATTTTCTGTGAAAATGGCTATCGTGACTGGCCGACTTAAAATCAGGGCTAAAATCAGTCAAAGTGGTGTAGTGTGATCCAGCTTCAAATTGTTTTTAGGGATCGACCGATGATCGTTCAAACCAATGGTTTTAACCAATATTTACACTTTGCTGAATCGATTATTGTTTTTCAAATATTGAATTTACAGATAAAGGTGGGTGTGTTGGGTGTGAATAGATTAGCGCCTAAACGCAATTATAGTACTGTGCAGGAAAACAGTGATGTTAATCACAGGTAAAGGAAGTTTTAATGTTACTTAAGGTTAATTTGGTTATTGTATGCAGCCAGAGCTTTTAACGAAATCCATTTGTACAAAATTCCTAACATTATATCACTATGTAACACAATTTTTGTTCCTGAGTAGTAAGTGTTATTTCCTAATTGTTTATGCCTCAAAAGTATAGAAAATGGCTATTATTCCCCACAAACTTTGCTTTTGTGACCAGGACTTTGATATTTTGAAATGTACCTATTTCCAATGAGAAACGGGCGAATTTGTGTCTTTTCGTTCACATAAAGTCAGAAATAAAACAACATATGAATCCAAATGAACATGTATTTATACTAAAGTAATACAAAAATGACTACAAAAGATTTAGAAGTGAGTCATTTTTCGAGATTCACGATTATACTGTAAATCACTTCTCCCATCCCAGTATAATGCTCTCATTATACTGTCCTTGGTAGCGGCGTTCAAAGTCCAATATACACTATATTGCCAAAAGCATTCGCTCATCTGCCTTTAGACGCATATGAACTTAAGTGACATCCCGTTCTTAATCCATAGGGTTTAATATGACGTCGGCCCACCCTTTGCAGCTATAACAGCTTCAACTCTTCTGGGAAGGCTTTCTACAAGGTTTAGGAGTGTGTTTATAGGAATTTTTGACCATTCTTCCAGAAGCGCATTTGTGAGGTCAGACACTGATGTTGGACGAGAAGGCCTGGCTCACAGCCTTCGCTCTAATTCATCCCAAAGGTGCTCTATCGGGTTGAGGTCAGGACTCTGTGCAGGCCAGTCAAGTTCTTCCACACCAACCTCGCTCATCCATGTCTTTATGGACCTTACTTTGTGCACTGGTGCGCAGTTATGTTGGAACAGGAAGGGGCCATCCCCAAACTGTTCCCACAAAGTTGGGAGCATGGAATTGTCCAAAATCTCTTGGTATGCTGAAGCATTCAGAGTTCCTTTCACTGGAACTAAGGGGCCAAGCCCAGCTCCTGAAAAACAACCCCACACCATAATCCCCCCTCCACCAAACTTCACAGTTGGCACAATGCAGTCAGACAAGTACCGTTCTCCTGGCAACCGCCAAACCCAGACTTGTCCATCAGATTGCCAGATAGAGAAGCGTGATTCGTCACTCCAGAGAACGCGTCTCCACTGCTCTAGAGTCCAGTGGCAGCGTGCTTTACACCACTGCATCCGACGCTTTGCATTGCACTTGGTGATGTATGGCTTAGATGCAGCTGCTCGGCCATGGAAACCCATTCCATGAAGCTCTCTACGCACTGTTCTTGAGCTAATCTGAAGGCCACATGAACTTTGGAGGTCTGTAGCGATTGACTCTGCAGAAAGTTGGCGACATCTGCGCACTATGCGCCTCAGCATCTGCTGACCCCGCTCTGTCATTTTACGTGGCCTACCACTCTGTGGCTGAGTTGCTGTCATTCCCAATCGCTTCCACTTTGTTATAATACCACTGACAGTTGACTGTGGAATATTTAGTAGTGAGGAAATTTCACGACTGGACTTGTTGCACAGGTGGCATCCTATCACAGTACCACGCTGGAATTCACTGAGCTCCTGAGAGCGGCCCATTCTTTCACAAATGTTTGTAGAAGCAATCTGCATGCCTAGGTGCTTCATTTTATACACCTGTGGCCATGGAAGTGATTGGAACACCTGAATTCAATTATTTGGATGGGTGAGCGAATACTTTTGGCAATATAGTGTATCTGGATGGAAGCGCTCGCCTTGCTCCTCCGAGTATGCTCCCATGTTCTCCTTGAATTTATCAAGATGAGCATCAAGGACTTTGAGGGTCATCCTACAGCCCATTGTGCCGTAGTTCTTCACCAGAGTCTCAACCAGCTCCACATAGTTTTCGGCCTTGTGATTGCCCAGGAAGCCCCAAACCACTGCGACAAAGCTGTTCCAAGCTGCTTTCTCCTTACTAGTGAGCTTCTTGGGGAATTCATTGCACTCCAGGATCTTCTTCATCTGTGGTCCGATGAAGACACCGGCTTTGACCTTTGCCTCAGACAGCTTAGGCAAGAAGTCTTGAAGGTACTTGAAGGCTGCCGACTCCTTATCTAGATCTCTGACTAATTGTTTCATACGGCCCAATTTGATGTGCAGTGGTGGCATCAGCACCTACTGGGGGTCCACCAGTGGCTCCCACTTGACGTTGTTCCTCCCCACAGAGAACTCGGTCCGCTGTGGCCAGTCCCGCCTGTGGTAGTGCGCCTTGGTGTCCCTGCTGTCCCAAAGGCAAAGTTAGCAGGGAAACTTGGTAAAACTGCCTTGGAGACCCATCAGTTATGTCTCCTATGACCTCCCAGCCGTACTCATCATACTTCATTGTGTCCAGCAAGGTCTTGTATCCACTTAGGCAGCTGGAACTAAACTGAACTGGTGGGCCCCTGTATTTATACTACTATTTAAATTACTGGAAAGTTCAAGAAAGTTCTAGAAGTTACTCCAAGTTTACTCAGCACTGAATCTATCTGGAATGTTGTGGAAAATAGGTAAATTTCAAAATATCACTGTCCTGGTCACAAAAGCAAAGTTTGTGGGGAATAATAACCATTTTCTATACTTTTGAGGCATAAGAAAATAGGAAATGACACTTACTACCCAGAAAAAAAACCAAATGTTATTATACAGTAATATTTAATTTGTTTTTGCCCTCGATCATAATCCATATAATAACAACTCTGGAAAACAGTGTAATATCTCCATGAAAAGATGCAGTGTGGAAAAAATGACCATTGGCAGAAAATAAGAATATAGTATTAATTATTATTTTTATTATTATGATTATTATAAAAATATTCATAGGCTAACAGTAATGTTTTTATTGTTAGTCTAGTGATTTTTTTTAGACTTTTTTAGGTACCACGGTACAAAAAGGCATACATAAAATAATTATTAATTATTGGTTCAGCATATGATTCTGCATCCAAAAATGAAAATTCTCTCATCATTTACTTACCCTCATGCCAGATGTGAATGACTTTCTTTCTTCTGCAGAACACAAAGACTTTTAGAAGAAAATCTCAGCTCTGTAGGTCCATACAATGCAAAACAGACAATTAATCGTCATGCTCCAAAAAGCACACGAAGACATCATAAAAGTAACCATAAGACTCCAGTGGTTTAATGTCTTCAGAAGCGATATGATAGGTGTGGGTGAGAAACCGATTAATGATTAAGTTCTTTTTTACTGTACATTATCCTCCCTGCCCAGTAGGTGGCGATATGCATGAAGAATGCAAATCACCAAAAACAAAAGAAGAATGTGAAAGTGAAAGTGGAGATTTATAGTAAAAAAAATGACTGAATTATTGATCTTTTTCTCACCCACATTTATATCACTTCAGAACACATAGATTTAACCACTGGAGTCTTATGAATTACTTTTATGCTGCCGTAATGTGCTTTTTGGAGCTGCAAAGTTTTGGTCACCATTCACTTGCATTGTATGGACCTACAGAGCTGAGATATTCTTCTAAAAATCTTCATTTATATTCTGCAGAAGAAAGAAAGTCATACACATCTGGGATGGCATGAGGGTGAGTAAATGATGAGAGAATTTTATTTTTGGGGGAACTGTCCCTTTAAGCATAAGCCTTTAGATTAAAAGGTTTTTGAGATCATCAGAAAGAGAAATTGTTTTGAGTGTGTTCAAACTTTTGATTGGTACTGTGTGTACAGACAGGAAACACATTGTTATTGTCCATTTAAGAGAGAAAGAGCGGCTCGATCTGGAAATGGAAACTGAGATTGGAGAAAGATTAATCTGATGACCGTTTGGATGACTATCATGGGCTTCCTGTGCTGTAATTACTGAGCCGTCTCTTGGGATTTTATCATAAAGCGATGGAAGTGATAGATAGGAAGTGAGTTTTTGCCCACCTGAAAAGACCAGCTTAGACCAGCATGAATGTCAGGCTACATGTGCACCTGCTCAGTTTCATCTCACCTGCAGAATTTTACTCTGTGTCCCCCAAAATCCCACATTTATATTTTTCTCTCAGGTGTCACAAAGTTTATTTATTTTTATTTTTATATAGTTTCACAAAAGATGACTTCATGACTCTTGACTTATAAACCTCTCAGTTGCTGGCAGCATTTGTTACCAGAAATGCAACACGCTCCTTCGTGAACATTTTCGCATGATGACTTTAAAGAATCGCTGAATCGGATTGATTCATTAAAATGAACAGATCGAAGTAATTGATTCGTCAGAAAAAATGTATTTTTATTTTATGATGCCTTGATGTTTGTTAATAAAGCTTGTACTCTGTCTTGATATTAATGAAACCAATACGCCACGAGAAGTTGTATACTGAAAACCCTAATAAGTTGGGTTTTAGGGGCAGTGGTGGCTTGTCGGTTAAGGCTCTGGGTTACTGACTAGATGGTCAGGGGTTCAAGCCCCAACACTGCCACGATGCCACCATTGGGCCCTTGAGCAAGGCCCTTGAACCCATCTGCTCCAGGGGCGCTGTATCATGGCTGACCCTGCGCTCTGACCTCAGCTTGGCTGGGATATGCAAAAACAGGCAGTGGTGGCTCAGCAGTTAAGGCTCTGGGTTACTGATCAGAAGGTTGGGGGTTCAAGCCCCAGCACTGCCAAGATGCCAATGTTGGGCCCTTGAGCAAGGCCCTTGACCCTATCTGCTCCAGGGGTGCTGTACCATGGCTGACCCTGTGCTCTAACCCCAGCTCAGCTGGGATATGTGAAAAAAATAATTTCACTGTATTTGTGCAAAATGTGTGATAAATACAATTATAATTAATTGACTTTACTCAATTTATTAAGCTTGTTTGCTCAATTGAATTGAGTAATGGCGTCTTGTGTAATTAAGTTCACTTAACTTGGTTTTCATATAGACTTGACTGTTTAAATTAAGGCGACTATATGTAAGTAGACTTAACTCAGATTTCCATTTTAAATATTGTTGTTTCTACGTAATAATTATAGTTGAATTGACTCAAATTTAGATCATACAATAAAACAGCTCTAATAACGAAGATTTTAAGTGATTGAATGCATATAAACTGTACTTCAGTTGCACATGCACAAGGTGAATTGAAATAGAGTTAACAGGGTCCAACTTGACCACACAGGATCTCAAACAGATCAACCTAATGGTGACATCACACGAAACAACTATTTGCAACAAAACAGCATAATACTACTAATGCTAAAGAGCTAAAACCTCTATAAATTCTTAATAACAACTATTTAAATGCCTCCATAAGTTCCTTTTGACCAAGGAAACATAATTTAATCATTTACACGCAACATTTTGCGTAATCCCATAGTTGATTGCTAAATCAAGTTATGAAAAAATAAAAAAAACTATATTACTTTAATATGTATTATTACTGGTGCTTGCTTTAGCAAGGCATTCAATTTTAGCCCAGCCGGCAAAAAATGGGCAAAAAAAATCCCATAGATTTTACATTGAAAGGAAATTTGTGGGATTATATTTCCGGATCAGAATGTCATACAGACATGGGGTGGTCTGTTTTAACTCAAGCTAGCAAGAAGTCTTTACGTTTCACCTCGGATACTGCCTAGTCACACCCTAGCAACCATCCATTACACCCTAGTAACCATGCATAGCATCCTAGCAACTAAAGCCCATAGACTGGGCTATCAAGCAGCAATTAAGAATTACCTTGAAAACTGCCTAGCCACAACATAGCAACCATTCAGAACACCCTAGCAACCGTATAGAAGCGCCCAAATCTCTGCATCAGGACATCGTGGAGACATGGGGGTGGGTTATATTGACTCAAGCTAATACACAGACTGTAGATATCGCCCTGGCAACTGCCTAGCATCCATCCAGAGAACCCTAGCAACCGAAGCCCATAGACTTCCTTTGAAAATGGCTGAGTGGGACATCTTTGAAATGGGAATATCAAAGAGACATGGGGGTAGGTTCTATTGATTTGGGCTAACAAACAGACTTTAGGTATCACTCTGGCAACTGCCTAGCTACCATCCAGAGCACCCTAGCACCGACGCCCATAGACTTCCTTTGAAAATGTCTGAGTGGGATATCTTTGGATGGGAATTTCATAGAGACATGGGGGCTGACTCGTGTCACTTGAGCTATCAAGCAGCAATTAAGAATTACCCTGAAAACTGTCTAGCCACAGCATAGCAACCATTCAGAACACCCTAGCAACTGTATAGAAGCGCCCAAATCTCTGCATCAGGACATCGTGGAGACATGGGGGTGGGTTCTATTGACTCAGGCTAACACACAGACTGTAGGTATTTCCCTGGCAACTGCCTACCATCCAGAGCTCCTTAGCAACCGAAGCCCATAGACTTCCATTGAAAATGACTGAGTGGGACATCTTTAAAATGGGAATATCAAAGAGACATGGGGGTGGGTTCTGTTGATTCGGGCTAACAAACAAACTTTAGGTATCACCCTGGCAACTGCCTAGCAACCATCCAGAGCACCCTAGCAACTGAAGCCCATAGACTTCCATTGAAAATGTCTGAGTGGGATATCTGTGGATGGGAATTTCATAGAGACATGGGGGTTGGTTCATGTCACTTGAGCTATCAAGCAGCAATTAAGAATTACCCTGAAAACTGTCTAGCCACACCATAGAAACCATTCAGAACACCCTAGCAACTGTATAGAAGTGCCCATATTTCTGCATCAGGACATCGTGGAGACATGGGGGTGGGTTCTATTGACTCAAGCTAACAAACAGACTGTAGTTATCACCCTGGCAACTGCCCACCATCCAGAGCTCCCTAGCAACCGTATAGAAACACACATATCTCTGTATTAGAAGATCGAAGAAATATGGGGGTGGGCTCTTTTGACTTATCATTTAACTATCATTTAATTGCCAACAAAAGCCTTCATCAGCCAACTAACAAAGGACAATGGATCAGTGTGAACTTCTGCAGTTAATCCAGGATGAACTTCAAAGACATTAGTCATTAATCTTAAAGTTATTTCTTTTTTTCTTTTTTAATGTTAACAAAAAAAAAAAAAAAAAAAAAAAAAAAACAATGGACCTTAACACTTACTTAATTTACAAACTTAAAACCATGACTTGCACTGCACATAAATAGCTAATATTGGCATTATATTCATGATGTTAGCCAGAGGGGAACTGGCCCCCACAGTGAGTCTGGTTTCACCCAAGGTTATTTTTCTCCATTAACCAGCATCTTATGGAGTTTCGGCTTGCTCACTGGGTTTCTAAATACAATTATTTAAACACAATTCACAATCATATTTAATCAAACTACACATTGATGACTCTAAGACTTTATAGATATTAGTTTCATTTTTTTAATGCATGATTTCCTGTAAAGCTGCTTTGAAATGATGTGTGTTGTGAAAAGCACTATACAAATAACGAGGCCCTTGGTGGGACATTGTTGTGACAAGTTTTGCCACGACAAGTGCCACTCACATTTTCATCTGAAAATATACCTATCTATTTAAGTTATTATTACAGTCGACATGAAAAGGCATTCACCTATTTATCCTATTTTACTTCCATAATCTGACATATTCCCTAGTGAAACAAGAAAAAAAAAATATTGGGCAGGACTTGATTTTATCTATTGGGAATTGATTGGATCATTAGTAATAGTTTCTATTTGAGAAATTAAAGGGATTTTAAAAGCAGTACAAGTTATTACATGTTAATAAAAGATTACAGAATCAAACATTTTACTTGTAATAATGTGTACGATTAATTATTCACACTAAGACCAGAAATGTACGTAAAGAAAGTCAATTCCATGTTGACATTAATGATAAATTAGATTTTTTTACTGAACATTGGTGACTTAAGTTCTGTTGCCAACATTTTACAAGCAATATTCGGTTTAAGGTCATGCATTACCACAAGATCCTGTGGATTTACACTCTACAATATCAGGAAGATAAGACCCTTCCTCTCTGAACATGCCACACAACTTCTTGTTCAGTCACTTGTCATAACTAGACTGGACTACTGTAACGCTCTCATTGCAGGCCTCCCTGCATGAGCAATTAGACCCCTGCAAATGATCCAGAATGGTCTTTAATCAACCAAAGAGAGCACATGTTACACCACTCCTTGTCTCTCTCCACTGGCTGCCGGTTGATGCATGCATCAAGTTCAAGGCTCTGATGCAGGCATACAGAACAGTCACTGTGTCTGCTCCAGCAAACCTAAAATCATTTCTGCAGAGCTACACGCCCACTAGAAGCCTGTGGTCGGCTAAGGAACTTACCAACACAAAGAGGCACCAAAACACTTTCCCGAACTTTCGGCTTCATCATACCACGTTGGTGAAATGACCTTCCCAACTCCATCTGTGAAGCTGACTCACTTTCTGTCTTCAAAAAATGGCTAAAAACACATCTTTTCCATGTGCACTTAACCAGTCACTAAAAAAAAAAAAGGATGTTGCACTTTAATCTGTTTTGAATGCTATTCTGATGCTAGTAAAACTTTGTAATATGGCACTTTTCATACCACTGTCTCCTGTTTTCCTCTTTTGTAAGTTGCTTTGGATAAAAGTGTCTGCCAAATGAATAAATGTAAATGTAAATTACAGTGATTTTACTACGGTAAAAGAGTTTTACAGTTTGTATCGTGCTTAACAACAAGTGTTGCATCAGAAGTGTTGATGTCATTGTTAATGTACTCTCCTCTAGGCCACACTCAAAGCTAGTATGCGCTTCCCCGCTGTTCCATTCTGTGGCATGACATTGTAACCATGGCAACACAGAAAGAAAATACAGCTAAACATTCAGGCAGGAACAGAGGTTGCAAGTCTGTCATACAGAATGCGACCGTGCAGTAATGTTACGACCATGGCCTCTGACTGTGTCAGGATCAGAGACCCAAGCACAGAGTTAAAAAAACAAAGGATTTATTAATAACACAGAAAGGGCAAAAACAAACCAAAACTCCCACAAGGGGGAAAACAAACATAAACAACCCCGTAGGGGAAAATGGTAATCCAGGCTGGGGCAGACGTAGGGATGAAAAAACAGGACCAACATGAACCGACCAACAAACAGACCGACTGGAAACACACGACGAACTGGCACTGGACAGCAAACATGAGGAGACTAAAATAGGGAGAGAAATCAACAGGTTAACAAGACAGGGCAAACAAGGAGGCAGGGTATGACATAAGACATGCTAAACAAGCAAAAATGTGCTCTCACAAGACAACAAAACACTCGAATGGCACGAGCGCACATCGCCAAGACAATAAGGCGATAAACGCCCATGCCATCCGACAAACAAGACGAGAGAATGCGTAGCAACGACAAACAAAGTGATGCCAGGCATTCTCACACTAAACAAAACCTGAGCGTACATCACGAGGCAAACGCCAAACGATGCACGCGACAGGCAACAAAAACAAGACAGGACACCTGTGCGAGAGTTCGGCCACACACCTGACACCTTAGACCGAAGTGACCAAACCTCAGCACAACATAAAGACAGTTTGCAACCCGAGCACACAACGCGAGCGTGACGCGAGGCGCACCCATGTTCGCGAAAGACAGACATAAACTATTGACGCGAGTGCATACTGCCAAGATGATATAAGCACGATGCACCCATGTCAATAACGGATAGACATGGAGCACGAGTGTCACAGCGACACAGACCGAAACCGAACCAGACAGGAAGTCTGGATCCAGACACCATGCTCCTGACATGAAACAAAACGGACCGAAGAGTGCACGGCAGGGAATACAACTGAAACCGTGCGCTCACACAAAGACAGACAATGAAACACAAGACGATGATGCCACGGTCCTGTCAGACCAAAACCCACACTGACAGAGTGACAGGACCGTGACAGACTGCAGTGCAACTCTGCTTGATTCTCAATGTCACTTGATTTTACAGTCTAGAATACCTGGAGGGAGCTACGCACTTTCATCTCAATGGCAGTTGCTCGGCTGGCACATGCACCCTCAAAAGTCTGCAACCTGCTTGCCTTCTTTGCTTGTGGCCACTCGGACAACACTGATTGGTTGATGCCACCAAAAGAACACAAACAGTCCCAAACACTTTAGTATAGCGACTATAAGGGGCTTTAGTATAGCGACTATAAGGGGCTGCAAGTCCAACAACTACTATTATATGAAATATTATAAATGCTAACTAAATATTTGTGATTTATGTGTTGCTTGCAAAAACATTTAGGATATAGCTACCTTTGAACGGCCGCCAAAGGACAAAGATGCTTTTTGCCAGCATAATGGTGTAGTTACATCTATCAGTGCTTCAGTTTGTATTACAGTGTCACAGTCTGTTTCCCTCATTTTCTTTAAGGACTCTTATTTTGAAGTTTTCCACAGGACTACATTTCCCATAGTTCACTTCCCTCATCACTCCCACCTGTTTCCAATCCTCCTCACCTGCCCTCCATTTCATCATTAGTCATTGTTTGTATAAATATCCTCTAGTTCTGTTTACCCTTTGTCAGTCCTTGAAGTGTTTCGTTGAGTTAATGAAGTGTTACTATGCGCTTCAGTTTTTGACGTTAAGAGTTAGTGTTTGTTTCCACTCCAGCGAATGTTCTACGCCAACGGTAATAATTAAAGGATTGAATTAATCTACTTCTGCGTCTCCTCTCTTCCACTCCTAGACACCCAACGTCACATACAGAGAGTTTGCAGTTCATTAAAAGATAATTAACATGAAACAGCTGTTTTAAGATACATTTCATAGTTCAATGTAGACCGATTTATCATTTTTGCAGATTAATCTGTGCCAGCAGTTGCTTTTCAAACTATCAGTTATCAGCAAAAATCAATCCGATATGGAGGAGAAATCTAAACAATCACTTACACCTCATGGTGATTTTTTTTTTTAAATTTATTTCCATCGTAATTGACAATGTTATCCTCATATTGTTATCCTCACTTCAATTCATGTTTTGTTATTTTGTTTAGATAATCAAGTGTTGTAAATAGAAGCGAGGGCATGCAAAGAAAAGTGCAACTATATCGAAACTAGGGTTGTGGAGAGTGACTAATTTCACTGGCGTTTAATCGTAAATATTGAAGTCGACTAGTCTAAAAAGTAAGAAACCCTCAGAAAAGTAAAAACATTGTGTGTTTATGCGACCCATTTAAAGTATAATCTTTTCCAACAGCCAAATCAGAACAGTTCCCAATGGAGTTTTTGAAGATTGTTAGATCTGTTATTTTTACTGTACTGTACTACAGCTGTTGTCTATAGATATGCATTTACCTCTAGCCCAGCCCTACTGCTCCTGTTCAAAATAAGCCATCATTTTCTGCCCAAACACACACACGAACACTCTGTTTGCTCACATCGGTTGCATGCCGCATCATTTTCCCCGGGCTTTTAAAGTACCCGGAATGCTGCAGTGAGAGACATTCAGTCTCTCCTCCCCAAAAATGCCCCTTGTCTCTCCTATAACTTTTCCGACATCTTTATCAATGTCCCTTTAATTCCCAGCTAAATCATGCAGTGCCATTTGGAAGGCCATTTTTTTTAATGCGCTGTGGATTTACAGCCCTGCGTTTCCCATCTGCCAGCGCAACGGCTCGTTTTTTATTTGCCACTCATTGATTTCTAGCAGTGCTTACCCAAGATATTACTCTTGAAGTTGTCTCCTTGCATTTGAGTCGCAGTTAATGGTGGTGGTTTTGATTCATCCCAGTGACTGGAATCTTTTAATTTGAGTTTACCAAAAAGATTCATCAGTTGATTCATTTGCATTCCGCAAGTTACGATTACCTGTAGGTGACACTTTGAATTTCAGTAAACAAGAAATATAAATGACGAATCTGCCAATTCCAGTCTTGCTGAAGCACCCCCAGATCATCACCGATCCTCCACCTGGTCGTCCATTGGTTAAACGGTTGTCATTTTCTGCAAATAAATGCTCAAAATTACAATATTTAGGACCCAAGCACCGAGGTGCGAAGACCCTATTGTATTCGCATTTTTGAGGACTTAAAACATACTCGAAAATTCACAAAATTTGGACGCACGCCAGAAGTGGTGAAAATTTACATCTGATATGGGTTTCAGAATGAGGTGTGGCAAAATGGCTCGATAGCGCCACCTACAAAATTTCAACATTGTGCGCCTCGCGCTATGTTTCACCTACATGTATGAAACTCGCTACACATGTGTGACATGCCAAGACCTACAAATAAGTCTCCTGGACCCATGCCCTAAACTCAACAGGAAGTCAGCCATTTTGATTGTTCTCTCCAATTTTTGCTCAGTTTTTGCCATTTCCAGGCCTCGTACATTAACGAACTCCTCCTAGAGATTTCATCGGATCGATATCATATTCGGTCAGTCTAATCTAAAGGCCTTGAAAATGCTAAAAAGCTTTTGAGTTTTCACTGCACAGCGTGGCTGTGGCGGTCTGACAATGTTCGATGTTTCGCCATGAAACAGGAAGTTGTTATAACTCATACATACAATGTCCAATCTGCACCAAATGTCACATGTTTGATAATAGTCCCGGCCTGAACAGATCTACATGCCAATATTCGGTTATAGTAATAGCGCCACCTGCTGACAACAGCTAATTCCAGGTCTTGTACTTTAACAAACTCCTCTCAGAGATTTAATCAGATCAACATCATATTCGGTCAGTCTAATCCAATGGCCTTGGTGATGTTAAATTGCGAAGCTTTTGAGTTTTCGTTAAAGGGCGTGTCTGTGGCGGCCTGACAAAGTTCGATGTGAAACGAATCATATTTTTGAGGCCTAAACATGCTCGAAAGATCATGAAACTTTGCACACACCTCAAAAGTGGCGAAAATGTACATCTGATACAGGTTTTAGGATTAAGTGCTGCAAAATGGCTCGATAGCGCCACCTACAAAATTTCAACGAAGCTGCCCTCGCGCCATGTTTCACCTACACTTACGAAAATTGGTAGGCAGTTATTTAATATTATTATTTACGTATAAATATACCATTAATGAAATCTTGTTTTATTACGTATCATATTTTAATGGGAATATAATTTATTACAGCTGACAGTTACATGAGCAAACAAGGTTTGAACATCAACCATAACAAGATCAAAATGAAATTCACAGCTTTTTAACCCTTCTGTGTATAAATTTGAAGGCTACTTATTGGATCAATACAGGTAAACGTCATATTATGCAAATACGCATTACTTTACGGAGAGCTTACAACCTACAAGTTAAGTCTTGCCTTAAGAACAGGTGGTGCAACCAAATTCAGCACTGACTTAGTTACAAACTAACTAGTAGTTACTAAGCCCTTAGTGTGAACTTTACATCTCAACTTAAGTGAGACCTTACGCACAGCTGGTGCAACCCTACCCAGGTGATTATGTAATTATTGCACCAGACCTAAAATTGAAAAATGTTTAAATTATTGATCAGTATATTAAATATTCTTTGCCTTCGTAGCTATTCTTCAAAAATCCAGTCTTATAATACTATCCTGCATTCATTTTCCCTCTCATTCTTTTTATCTCTCTTTCTATATGCATCTCATTGCGTTGTGACACTTTCATCTGTGGCACATGGGAAGAATGAAGCCACCCGCCGTCAATGTCCACTGCCATCTAGACCGTATCTAACACGCAAACCTCCACGCTCATACAAAATTTACATTAAAAGCAGGAAGCCCTCATAGATACAAGCACTTCTTTCAACTCTCGTCTCTGACACCAGCGTACACTACACGTCTGTGTGACACATGAAAGGAATTCTCTGTAGTTTCATCGCAACTTCTGGAAGAGTCTGAGGTAGAATCCTGGGATGGGAGGAGACGATATTCTCAGTGCTGATCATAACCAAATTGTTGGGTTCTGTTAGTAGAGGTGTGATGTGAATTTTTATGTAGATTTTTGGAGATTGTCTGGGGCCTTTAGGGAAGAAAAGTAGGCCTTAAATTTCACCAACCTAAAAACCGATCAATACAAGTAGATTTGTACCGCAATTTCGACATTCTTACCAGTTTATCCAATGTGTGCAAGTGTTGTATGCATGAGTGTTTCTGGTTTGATGTCAAATGCAGAGAAAAACCTGATGATTTCAAATCATGTAAACTCGAATTTCTTGCGTTGTTGGATTTTTTGAATAAGGTGATTCTTGGTAGTTATCACTGTATTGGTGTGCATGCAAACGCATCCATTGATGCCACAATGCCCCATTGGTTATTGCCTGTGTCGTAAGCGAAAATTATGCAGAATAAGATTTGAGAGCTGAAGCGTAGTGGAAGATTTTCAGAGAATAAATACTTACATTTCAGTCTGTTACTTACGCGAAACTATTGTATGGGTTCAGAAAACTTGGAATATAGTGCACAAGTTGTATGGACTACTTTTTTTTTTTGTATGGAAAAGAACTACAGTACGTAAAGACTATTTTATGCTCCACAGGAAAAAAAAAATAGCAACATTCATGGTTGTACACATAATGATACAAGGCTGTTTTAAAAATGATGCAATTTTCATACTTGCATGAACTGTTCCTTTTACTATGCAGGCAAACTTTCATAATCTAATATCATCTGAATGCATCAGTCTGACATTTTTGTCTCAACGATTTAAATGAGGGTTGTGACTTACGCGAGCACTCTCCTGCTGGCGAGCGCACATTTGACGTGAGGTCAGCAGGAATGATGAGACTATTGTATAAATTATTCATGTCTTTAGTAGTCTCGCAGGGCCGAGCAAGTCATGTATCCTCCTGTGGGAATCGTCTGGTACTGAGACCTCCGAAATGTTTTCAGCTCAACTCCTGAGGACATTGATTACTTCCTCAGCTTCTCCAGTAGATAAACAGCCATTTGTCATTGCAGACTTACATGAATGAAGGTGTCTCCAGAGTCAACTGGGAGGTTGTGCGTAGAAGCCAAAGACAACAGAATGGGAACTATTTATCAAGCCAGCGTGGTTCATTTGCCATCTGTGATTAACAATGCCAAGCCAAAGTACCTGCAGATTCCTGTTTCCAATAAAAACATAAACTTGGACGTGGAGGGGGATGCCCCATCTAGACCGCCGGAGCAAACAGATGAATAACTATACGTATGCCATGTTTGTATGCAGACTCCATCTGCCTTTTTTTATTTTTTTTTATTTATTATTTTTGGAATGCCCAATTCCCACTACTTAGTAGGTCCTCGTGGTAGCGCGGTTACTCACCTCAATCCAGGTGGCGGAGGACAAGTCTCAGTTGCCTCCGCTTCTGAGACCGTCAATCCGCGCATTTTATAACGTGGCTCGTTGTGCATAACACCACAGAGCATATGGAGGCTCATGCTACTCTCCATGATCCATGCACAATTTACCACACGCCCCATTGAGAGCGAGAACCACTAATCGCAACCACGAGGAGGTTACCCCATGTGACTCTACCCTCCCTAGCAACCAGGCCAATTTGGTTGCTTAGGAGACCAGGCTGGAGTCACTCAGCACACCTGCCTTTTTTTATTAAACCAAAAGGTCAGTCAAGGTTTGGCTGGTTATAATGGTCCAGTTAGTTCCTGCTGGTAGATGTTGTAACTACAATATTGCGCAAATAAAAGCATTGTTCTCCATTGATGGCATTTAAAAGTAGTCGTGAATTCTGACTAACTATATATATATATATATATATATATATATATATATATATATATATAAATTATAAGACAATAATCTGATGATTTCAAATCTTAATTTCTTACGTTGTTGGATTTTTTTGAATAAGCATATTTTTCATTTTAGCAGCGTATCGGTGTGCATGTGGGGTATTAAAGGGTTAATTTACCTAAAAAGGACACATTTTTTTCACTTTTCTGTGTTGTGAAATATTTTGTTAAATGTTGTTTGTCACTGTTTTTGACTGTGGTATATAAATTAGCATAATGATGTTCATTGTTTAATGTGCCAGATACATATTGTTTTGATTTAATTAGCACTTATTATATATAACTGATTTGAAATATAGTGAAAAACAGCAGATGGGTTTTAGTATTTCTGTAACTTGTAATCTCCTGGGTCTCTAGAATTTACTCTGAATGGTGCCAAAAACAAAAAACATCCAGTGAGTGGCAGTTCTGTGGATGGAAACACCTTGTTGATGAGAGAGGTCAACAGAGAATGACCAGACTGGTTTGAACTGACAAAGTCTACGGTAACTCAGATAACCACTCTGTACAATTGTTACTGAGAAGAATACTGGGGTGGAAAGAGTACTGAAAAATCATACTCAAGTAGAAGTACTGTTACTTCCCAAAAAATGTAGTGTGAGGAGAGTAAAAGTAGCTGTCCTAAAAACTACTCAAGTTAGAGTAAAAGAGTAGCTCATTTAAAAGTACTCATGAGTAGTGAGTATTGAGTACTGAGTTGCAAAACCTATGCCCCATTATAATGAACACTGTATGCCAACTTTTAAAATACATCACTTATCTATGATAAACACTACATTAATCTGATTCCGAAAAATAAATAGGAGACATGATAACAGAAATGAAGATTAAAAAGTTATTTTCAATACATTGATCACCATTTTAAATTGTAATGTATCAAACAATTACATTAAAATAAGTTTGTGTGTAGGGTCTAAATTTCCCTCAATGCCGACAGAGCGTTATTGTTGTGCATAAAACATGTTCAAAACAATGCAAGGAATGCAGAAAAAAATGCTAAATAAGCAGGATCACTTGGCATGTCATGTCCTGCACAATAGAGGAGGTAGAGCAGGCATGGGAAAAGTTGTTTGTTATAGGGGCTACGTTACGCTTAAAAAGGAATAGTTCACCCAAAAATTAAAATTCTCTCATCATTTACTCACCCTCATGCCATCCTGGATGTGTATGACTTTCTTTCTTCTGCAGAACACAAATTAAGGTTTTAGAAGAATATCTCAGCTGTTATGGTCCATACAATGAAAGTGAATCGGTGCTAAAATATTGAAGATCCACAAATCACATAAATCAATATAAATGTAATCAATAAGACTCCGGTGGTTTAATCCATGTCTTCAGAAGCGATATGATAGATATGGTGAGAAACAGATCAATATTTAAGTCCTTTTTAACTATTAATTCTCCTCCCTGCTCAGTCAGTCTCCACTTTAATTTCACTTTCTTCTTGTGTTTTGGTGATTCACATTCTTCATGCATATTGCCCCCTACTGGATAGAGACAAGAATATCTAGTAAAAAAGGGCTTAAATGTTGATCCGTTTCTAGATCTAGATCTGTACTAGACAGTGCTCAATTCGTTTACATGTACACTTCAAGTCCAACATTTTGATGCAATAACGCTTTTTGTCCCACTGTTCACGTTCACTTTAGACATAAACAACTGCGTTTACGTTAAATCCTCACCAAGACGGGCATTGGCGGAATTATAAAGTGTATTTGATCATTTAGGCGCGTAACCGTAACAGCGCTCATACATTAACCACCTGTCAATCAAACAGCACGCAGCTACAGACGTCAGGAAATAAAAAGTCAATATTTTATATTTCATCTAGATCAACCAACCAGTGGTGCTCTTGCTATCACGATTGATATAATGAACACCTCTGTTCTAGATGTAGAACATAGGCTAAATATAGAAAATGACTCAAAAGTTTGATCGAGGACATCTCTCTTTTTTCCGATAAACATCTAGATAATTTTATTGCCCAACCCTATTGATAACATTGCATTAATCTCTCACAGCAGCCCAATAATCTCAGTGATAGATAGTTAAATGACAGGCTACATTATAGACACAGAATCTAGTAAGCAGAAATATGAAATTTACCTGGATATGTTTCTTCAATTTAGAGGCAGGATTAATGCTGATATCTGGCTTGAGCAAGTTAAACTCACATGACACAATCAAGCAATCGATCTTTTTCCACTGTGAAAAGCCCTTTCAGGTGCTTCTGTGATGTTCAGCTGTAAACTGTGCTTGAGGCATCCTCTACAGTTGGCGCCAGATCTGCAGCTGCCGTTCAAGTTTTTTACGTGTGATTTGATTTGACGGGAGTCACGAGACTCACCCTAGCCAATCATGTTGATGGATAAAAATAAAATCAGGACAGGGAAGTAGCAAACACAGACGGTGGGAAAATAGCGCAGTAAAAGTACAGTTACAGCACTTAAAATGTACTCAAGTAAAAGTATAAAAAAATTTTTTTTTTTTTTCCTTTTTCTCCCAATTTGAAATGCCCAATTCCCAATGTGCTTTTAAGTCCTCGTACTCGCGTAGTGATTCGCCTCAGTCCAGGTGGCGGAGGATGAATCCCAGTTGCCTCCGTGTCTGAGACCGTCAACTCGCACATCTTATCATGTGGCTTGTTCAGCATGTTGCCATGGAGACATAGCATGTGTGGAGGCTTCACGACATCCACTGTGGCAACCACGCTCAACTCACCACGTGCCCCACCGAGAACAAATCACATTATAGCGACCACGAGGAGTTTACCCCATGTGACTCTACCCTCCCTAGCAACCGGGCCAATTTGGTTGCTTAGGAGACCTGGCTGGAGTCACTCAGCACGCCCTGGAATTCAAACTAGCGAGCTAGCGAACTCCAGGGGTGCTAGCCAGCGTATTTTACCATTGAGCTACCCAGGCCCCAAAGTATAACATTTTTAAACTACTTAAAAAGTACAATTCCTGGGAAAAAGTAGTTTCAGTAACGTGAGTATTTGTAATTCATTACTTCACACCCCTGGAAGAATATCATCTCTGAATGCTATTCTGAGATAAAGAGAGTTAATTTTCTAAAAGTCCACAGGGCCAAAAGCGGCCATAGTTGAACAAACATTCAGGCAGAGCCGGAAAGGAAAATCACATCCAAAATATGACACATCACCAAGAACTTCTTTCCTCTTTTCAGTTTCTATGTGGAAACTTCCACGGTTGTCACACTGTTTTACCGCGAGGCCACAGCTGAGCATCTGCACTCCTGACGCATCACTGAGTTCAAAGTCTGCCTTGCACTTTGATGTCAAACGCCAAAGAATTGTCTAGAAGGCACCTGCCGCAGGCTGCACAGCCCCGAGCTCTATTTACAGAAAATGGCATGATAACTCTTCCTTACCCTATCTTACCAAATTGGTGCACTCAGTGAATTTCCAATGAATCACTTTCATCAGGAAGTAAAATAAGTGACAAAAGCCATGAAGTATTACCCATAGTAATAACAATTTCTGTCAGGAGTAAATGGGCTCATTTGGGGCTGATGTACGGCTGTCAGCGCCACCATAATGGGCCAAGCGTGTGAACCCAACACGAGCTTTCACAAAGTCTTTCCCCTGCTTTTTCTTTTGAAAAATTATTTGATAAATTAAAGGATTAGTGCACCCAAAAATGAAAATATAATTTAGACATTATGCTGTTGTTTTTATTTTATTTTAAGTGGGACTTAAAAGGAGAGAGAGAGAGAGAGAAAAACTCCTTAATGATGGAAAATGGCATAAAAGTGTCATAAAAGTAATTCTTATGACTCTTATTTTATATCTGGAGGGTTATGAAGCAGGGTTATAATCATTTTGGATTTTTTATTTAGTTTTTATTTCTATTTTATATTCGATTTGTCATTTCAATATAGTTCAGTTTTTGTTTTTCACACTTTGCCTGTTAGTTTCAGTTTAGTTTACATGATACCTAACTGATATCATTTCAAATGTCTAACGTCATGACATCTTGTGTTACCTCTATCTAGTGGCACTTTCTTGTTCAATTAAGGTAGATTGTAAATGTTTCAGATAGTATTATATAGGGTTATCCATGCTGTATATTTCCTTAAATGGATAAAAATCATTTTTAAACTAATCTTTGGGAGTTAAGTCAGTTTCTTGAGGTTTAAAATGGAGGATTCCTGTACACAGAGCTCATTTCATGACCATAAATGGGAAAAGCAATGAGAAAGAAATTTGATATAAATATTTTTAAGGTTTTTAAAGAGTAAAAGTTGACTTATTGTTTGTAAATGTTACATATGATGATTTGTGATGTAAAAGTGTGCAAGAAAAAAATATATTTTCCTCTGTCCCAATTTACCAACACTGCCTGACCACTTTGGTCAAAAAAGGGTCTCTAAAGGTTCTTCTTCCCAATAATGAATATTTCTTCATTTGTGATTTTGACTAAGGTAGGAGAGATCCTAAGCTTTCTGTAAAAGTATAATATCAGGCTATGTGGCATTTGGATTATAATTAAAAGTGCCAAAAAAAAAAAAAAAATAAAATCAAAAAAAAAAAATCCAAAAGTGTCCCACTTTGCCTATATTCACCCTACTGTGTGTAATAAAAGGTCAGTTTTACTTTTAGTTATATTAGTTATGAAAAGTTATTTTTGTTACAGTTTTTTTCCCAATCATTTCAGTTATTTTCATTTCTGTAATCGAAAATGTTTTAATTTAGTTTTCATTTTCGTTTTTGTTAACGATAATAACACTGTGATGAAGTCACAGCAAATGGGTTTGGAACGACAAGATCGTGAATAAATAACAGAACTTTCATTTTTGAGTGAACTAATCCTTAAAGCTACTTTTATAAGCTACTTCAACAAATTACAATTTTAAATGTATATACGTATATATATATATATATATATATATATATATAAGAAAAGAAAAAAAATATATCTATATAAGAAAAGAAAAAAAATATATATATATATAAGAAAAGAAAAAAAGAAATATATATATATATATATATATATATATATATATATATATATATATATATATATATAAGAAAAGAAAAGAAAAAAAATATATATATATATAAGAAAAGAAAAGAAAAAAAATATATATATATATAAGAAAAGAAAAAAATATATATATATATATATAAGAAAAGAAAAAAAAAAATATATATATATATATATATATATATATATATATATATATATATATATATATATATTATTATTTTGTTTTATTTTAATTTTTTTTCTTACACGGCTGTCTGGAATACTCTGTTCTCATTGGTCAATCGTGCCATCCAGCAGTCTGATATGTCTGAATAATGACCACACATCCTGGGATGAAGTTATATTCGGCTCATCTCGGGTATTGAGGTCTTCTTTCCTACTTCATATCTACTTCTTGATCTCTAAATGCAAGCTAATAAAATAATTTCTTCTCCGATCAATATTTCATATACATTTATTTATTTATGTATTTGTACAGTAGTTTGATGCACAGCCTTTGACATCAGCAACAAAAGATATGAAAAGCATTTCCTCCCTTTTTTCTGGTTATGTTTCTCAGTTAAGCCGCATTGACAGGTTGTGCAGAAGTTAATTGTTGGACCCTGAGAGGTGGGATGTTGCAGTCAGTGTACTAACACAGAACTTGAGGGAACTGGCATCTTGCGACACAAGGCTCATATTGGCAACTTCGCATTCACAAATGACTTCCATCCTCTCCGATCTAACTCTTTGATAGTATTCCCTATCACAGCTCTCTGATAGACATGTTCCCTCACAAGCACATGGATTTTGATCTCTCTGAGAAAACCATGAGGTCCAAGAGTCTGAGAACTCTAGGTAAAATTATTCTATGTTGTACATGTACAGTGTACTATATTGAATTTCTCTGTATTTGTACTGTAATGACAGCGCACTCAACCTGACATGAAAAAAAAATGTGGTGATCATGTTATCCAGCATAATTTAAAAATGCTCTTGTGTGCTTCAGTGGATGCAAGAATAATCTGATCGTGTACTAAGGAGTTAACATGGTCAATAAGGCTGCATGATTATGACAAAAATCATATTTGTCAATGATTTCCCTTGATATTGCAATTGCGAGTAATATAGTTTAATAGAATTTACATTATTTATTTATTTTTTGGGGGGCATCTGCTTGACGTATTCTTTATACAGGCTACAGGTCTAAAACAAGATGAGAACTGTTTTTTAATTATTTTATTGCTCTTTCATGCATACATTTTATACAGAAAGTAAGCAGCAGACACGTCTGTGATTTGGTTAATGCCCCACCTTACTGCTAAAAACACATTTGAACAACATGAGTAAAACAAATCACACAACAGGAGATGTCAATGGAGTGCTGTGATCAACACTTTTCACGATTAGTTAATTGTGGCAGTTGTAGTCTTGATTATTTATTTGATTAATTGTGCAGCCCTAATGGTCAATGCATAGGTTTGCTCACATTCAATTAATGAAAAAAGTGGAAATAGTGCAGAATCTTTAATATTTTGCATAACTTTTCTTTTTCCATTTTTTTTTTCAAAATACATTTTGAAAAAAATCCAATTTTCAACATTTTATTTCCACACCACAGAGTACGTATTTTTTTAGTATTTTGTCTGTTTTTTCAGTAAAAATACTGAAATATTCTTAAATCAAGAAGAATTTATTGAGAAGTAGAATGACAAGATATTTTGTCTTGTTTTCAGTTAAATTGAACAAAATTTAGGAACGTTTAGGCGTATAACAAGAAAAAACAGGGTAAGATAGGGTAAGGAAGAAATTAGAAAACATACCTGTCTGGCACCAAAAATCATGCCATGGACCAAATCACTGAGATCACATTTTTCCCCATTCTGATGGTTGATGTGAACATTAACTGAAGCTCCTGACCCGTATCTGCATGATATTATGCACTGCACTGCCTTCACACGATTGGCTGATTAGATAATAGCATGGATGATTGTTGGTGCCAGACGGGCTGGTTTGAGTATTTCTGGGATTTTCACACACAACAGTCTCTAGAATTTACTCCGAATGGTGCCAAAAACAAAAAACATCCAGTGAGCAGCAGTTCTGCGGATGAAAATGTCTTGTTGATGAGAGAGGTCAACAGAGAATGACCAGACTGTTTCAAACTGAGAAAGTCTACGGTAACTCAGATAACCACTCTGTACGATTGTGGTGAGAAGAATATCATCTCTGAGATGCGGGTTGGCACTGATTTGGCGGCACGAGGGGGACCTACACAATATTAGGCAGGTGCTTTTAATGTTGTGGCTGATCGGTGTGTATATATATATCAGTGCAGGTTTATATAAAATGAAATAAATAAAAATATACCAAATTTTTGGACACCACTGAATGTGACATCCTTATTGGCCAGTTTTTAGGAGAGCTGAAACTACTTAATTCAAAGTATCAGTTTTGAGCAGTGCTGAATAAGAGCAGGTGTGCTGACTAGTTTGAGTTTACCTGAGATACTGTTTCTATGTTGTTTAAAGGGGTCATACCCAACACTTTTGTTTGATTTATTTTTTTTCCTCCCACTTATAAATGTTAGTCAAGGTTTCTTGCTCCTAAAAAATACTAATCATAATAATTCAGTTTCACATGACAATTTTCCACTCTTTCACTGACACTTAGAATGAAAAAGGGTCTTTTCAGTGGTATTTAAGTCTATAAATTAGAATATTTCTACGTAGTACGTTTTTACTTCAAAAGAACAAGGAAAAACTGTTTATGAAGTAAAACATATCAAATCTGAAGAGAATCATATTGTGTAGTTAACAATTATGGGCTAGAGGCAAAAGTAGGCCTAAATATTTAATGTGTAGAGCCATTAAATGTTTACCTTTTCATGTTGGATTTCAGCATTGTCGAAGATCGAGCACTGGTGTAACTGCATCTGTGTGGCTTCTCTTGCCCTTTAGAGGATGGTGGTCTTTCATTGGCCAATGGCCTGCTGTCCAGTTTGCCACATTATAAACTAACTGACTAAACAGAATGGAGTATACTAAACCCTGCCATTCTGTGCTCTGCCACACTGACTGGTACAAATCCCGGATTTTAGTGCCAGTCATAGTCAGGTGCAAGTGCAGACTGATCTCACTGTGAATATGGCGACGATAGGTCAAAAGTTCTGCTGAAATCGGTCTGTTTACTGAAATTTGAACCACTGCCCCCAGTGACAGAAGCTGGAATTGTTGTTGAACGTATGGGCATGTGTGAGCTCTAGTTTCCTGGTGAAAAGTCCACAGGGTGGTGCCAAAAGTGAGTTGTATTTGAAATGGATATTATATTAATTCTACTCCCAAACCCCAACCCTAATTCTAACCATCAGAGGAGTAAAAATTCAATTTTAGAGGGAAAATGCAATCTTTGAATCGTGCTCACCATTGTTTATTTGAATGCAATTACTTACTAGTTTCCACAGGACCAGAACCCATGTCTCAGAGGTTACGCTACAGAAAAAAAAGGTAAACACATTTGAATTGATGCAAAAATGTCTGATGCTTGTCAGTAATTCGGCAGAATGGGGTCAATTTGAGGGTACCGGAACATTCGGTGGCAACATGCCATTTTCCAGTGTGATCATGTTGGCCACTGCAAGCTTTAAACACTGGACAGTGACTGTGTAAAATTTAACATAATCCTTTTATTTTAAAAAGTGTAGTATATTAGGTGCAGAAGAACGAGCAATTGCTGCAATTTGACTTGAATCCAGCAAACCCAACCTTTTAATCCTGGAATTCCTCAACAACATAAATTAAAAGATTCTGCTCGACTAGGTGCCAAGGAGTCTAGTGGAGGCCTGCCTTTGGACAATAAAATGGTCAAGGAGACTAAAACAGCATGATTTAAAACAAAAAAGGCCATTGGTCAGAGAGGCCCTTCAACCCATGGGATGGTGACATGGGGCAGACTCAGCATGACCTTCTGAACTTCCACACAGAGCTAAAGCAGGTTTCCTTGTGAGACATCCTCTCTGATCAGTATTCTGCAAACAACAGCTAAAAAAAGAAGTCCCTTTGTTTCATTCATTTAGTAACGCATGGACACTTAAAATGAGACATTTCCTGTCACATGCTAAAAAACTCTTACCAAGACACAGAGCTAAAACACAGAGCCCTCATGTTAGCACGATTCTAATACGAAGACATCTCATTTTACTCCAGGAACATTGCACACAAAGTCACTGTACTTCGCTGAGTTAACTCTATAATATGCACATAATGCATTTAGGCCAAAATATATACAATATCTAGCCTTGCTAGATAATTCTGAAAATGATGTTATGACCTGTGATCACTTTATAACTGACAAATCGATGATTATAATCTTTAATCTTGTATTATCCATGTCATTTGACTAAGAATGGTAACTATTCATGATAAAGCCCATCATGTTTACTATATTTCAGGAATGATTATGTTATTTAAGTTTTGATATATTCAGTTGTATCCAAGATATAAAATGTATGGTTAAAACATGTACTATTTCGAGCGGGAATTTTTAAGAATCCTTTACACAAAGGATTGTAAATCAACTTTGAAAAGGACAGACAAGTTGACCATGTGAGTCACATAGAGCCTCTTTGGGGTGGGAACAAACCGAATGGGTTAAAAAGGCAAGCTTGGACAACCCTGAGTTCTGAGTTCTCTCCTTCGGCTTCTCTGTGCTCCACTTCCTCTTCAGCTCCACGCTCTGGCCCTCCTGGCTTGCAGTCTCGCTCCGATGCCTCTCAAGTTCCGTACCATGTAGAAGTCCAAGAAGGCTTGGAGTAAAGCTCCAATGAAGCCCTTCTCTTCTCTGCGCTACGACACACACACGTGATGCCGCCTCATCATCTATCGACACAACAGACAACAAACCATCTACGATCTTTACAGATGTCCAAAACATCGACAGAACCACCCAAACTTTCTACAAAGAGCCAAAGAACCAAGCAACACAAGGAAATGCAATGAAACACAATACATCTCCAGACTTTTGCTGAAAGTGCTGGTGTATTATTTAAATACTTTGGGTGATCCAGCCAGGTCTCCTAAGCAACCAAATTGGCCCGGTTGCTAGGGAGGGTAGAGTAACATGGGGTAACCTCCTCGTGGTCGCTATAATGTGGTTCGTTCTCAGTGGGGCGCGTGGTGAGTTGAGCTTGGATGCCGCGGTGGATGGCATGAAGCCTCCACACGCACTATGTCTCCATGGCAACGCATTCAACAAGCCACGTGATAAGATGCGCGGGTTGGCGGTCTCAGACGCGGCGGCAGCTGGGATTCGTCCTCTGCCACCCGGACTGAGGCGAATCACTACGCGACCACGAGGACTTAAAAGTGCATAGGGAATTAGGCATTCCAAATTGGGAAAAATAAATAAATAAATAAATAAAATAAAAAATACTTTGGGTAATCCGATTGCACATCGATTTAGACTCAAAGAAATATCGATGGCTCTTAAGGCATTGTCTACAGACTCCATAAAGTTCCTTTTCTCTGTATAGATAATTTCCATCCAAGTCACACTTTACTCACCAACCTGTTTCATGTTTGTATGTGTTGATTAGTTTTTATGTTTAGATTAGCAATAAAGTCTTGTTTGTATTCAAAGATAATTTTACTGTGGTATATTTTGATAAATAATCTCGTCACTTGATTTTTTCAAAGATCCGGCCCTAAAGCTATACCTAATAAATGTGTGATATTATTTTCAATAAGCCATGAGAATAATATTACTCTATCATAATTCCCTTATTAATGCTAATTCCTTTATAATAGAAATTGTGAATGGATACAACGAGACATTGTATTACGATTTTAATGGTGGAGAATTTTATTCAGACAAATAATCTAATTATTTGTCCTTTATCTTTCTTATAATGGTTGTCGAACACGCCTAATTCCATTATAAATAGACATACAGACAGTTTAATTTAATGCTAACACATATACTGTTCCGCTACAAAAGGTAAATATTAATGTAATAATAATTAAAGTATGGTATGTAGCCTTTAAATATTTCTTAAATAAGTGTTCATTTTTAGGTTTCTCTAGAAATTATTCATGCAAACCTTCAGTAATGAAATAAAGAGCAATGTAACAAATTCTATCAGTAAAACAAATAATAACAACAAATCAAATATATAAATGTAGTAAACAAATTCAAAACATTAGACGTATAACAGTGTATATAACACAATACAAGTACACGTTGCATTCTCAGCATTGCCACAAGGGGCGCTATAGCAGACATTAGTGTAAACTCGTTTTACATTCAGTAATATTCGTTATTCACTGATAATCTTAAACTACACAAACAAGTGAGTAAATAGTGATGGATTTTTAATTCTTTTAAGTAATTTTACCTTTAAGTATATTCAAAGCAGGGACTATGCACTTCTGAAATGTTGTCCTAGCATTCATAACCACATTTTTGGGCTTGCTTAAAGCATGTTTCTGGTCTTTTGGTTAAATGCTGCTAATGATCAATGTGCGATTAAGGCAAAAAATAACAACTTGCATCATCATCGCATCAGTGGCAAATCTCTCTGTAGCAGTATTTGTTTTGTTTTTTCTCTGCATACCATCAGTGCCACAAATTGCTCTGTAAGTTTGACATATTAAAGGGTCCTTAAAAGAACAGCATGATAGGATTAAATGTTCTCCAGCGCCGTGGGCCTGTCCCACTCATCACTCCCCCGTGGCTGCTTCTGGCATAAAGAGGCCTGGAATGTTAGCTCCGCCTTGCAGTCAGCTGCTCTGTTTTAATGGCCTCTCTCCACATACATTATTCATGAGCTCTTTAAGGAGAAGCCTGGCCGTGGTGTTAATAGATGCCCATGAGGCCTTTTTGGCATGAGTGATGTGAAGTTTCTAATAATCAAGTCGGGAGTCGGTGCCACAGGACTCGACATAGTGACAGAGGAGAATGCATTTCAGTCTCGCTCAATCTCATTTCTGTTTCACTCTATCCTTAAAGCTGAAGTGTGTAATTTTTTATTTTTTTTTGGATGTTAAAGTACTTTCTCGTGTCTCTGCTTAATATGCAAAGCTCAATCGACAGCATTTGTGGCATAATATTGATTACCACAAACATTCATTTTGACTTGCTTACAATGAGGCACTAACAATGGAAGTGAATGGAGCCAATTTTTTAAAGGGTTTAAAAGCCAAAATGTGAAGCTTATAATTGTATAAAAGTGCTTGCATTAATTCTTCTGTTAAAACTTGTGTATTATTTGAGCTGTAAAGTTGTTTAAGGGTTTACAGCATTACATCATCATGGCAACAAAGTTGTAAAATTGGATATTCCCTTACACTGAAAAGTTTAGTAAGCGATTTTTTCACACTAAATCATGTTAACGTGTATTGTTTACATGCCGTGGCTATACTTTTGAAATGGTGAGTATTTTAACATTTACAAATCATTTGCTTTCATTGTAAGCAATGGTCGGCCATATTGCCTGTCTGCCATCTTGAATTTGAATGTACTGTAAACTCATGTATCTTTTGATCGCTTTGTTATATTGAAACAAAATTTGGTAGGCATTATTGACACCATATCCTGAAGGTACCTGAGAAGTTTGAAGACAATGCCAACTAGTGTTCAAAAGATATAATCAATTTTATAAATAAACACTATGGGTCAACTTCTGTTGCTTTTAAATGTGCTATATAAATAAACATTGACTTGACTGCACAAACTATTTTGAATCTATATTTTAAAATGTCTTCAGCAATTCAAAGTTCTAATTTATGTGTTAAACCAAAGTCATTCTAATCAGTAGATTGAGTTTGTTGCAAGATGTGTAAGAATATACTGGACTCATTGTAAAAACAATGGCAGAAGTTTATGTACATGTGTATATTTAAAACTGTTTGTACTCTTTCCAAATTGTGAACCGGCAGCTGAAGTGAGCAAATATTTTTCTGGCTACCATTATGCTACCAGGTGCATTTTAATCAGGAAAGAGAACCAGCTGTGCAATTAGAATTCAGTGAATTGTCCAAACAAACACTGTTTTTGACACGGCGCTGAGAAATATTGGCCATGAATCACGATTCTGAAAACAAACTGCTCCCTTTAATAGGCAGTTACAAGCCATTCTCTGGCCAAATGACACTCACAATAGGGCCTGTTTGCCTCCAAATTTCTCATTTCAAAGATTTAAGGTCTCATGCATATTTTGAAGTGTTGTTAGTCATGAGCAGGTTATCACATACAGGTGTTGACTGAGTCTGCTTTGGATCTCAATTGGTCTTCAGGGGTCTTGAGGGGCCGTGAGTCTTACAGATGGAGTGCGTTTGAAATGATTTCTCAATTTTGTGATCACGTGAAGCTGATACAGGCTTTTCTCTGCCAAAGGTCTCAAAAGCTCCTGGCGATGACACAGCAGCTTGTTAACACGTTTGTGTCTCGCCAGAAGTGGTTTATAACCCATGATCCACTTGAACCAAAGGGTCAGCGTTAGCATGGTCCAGTTAGCCCCTTTTTTTTTTTTTGGCCTTTAAAACATGACACTGACTTCAGTGTTGCCAGGACGGAATTTTCCTGTGGCCTCAGAGTAATTAGGATATTATTATTAAATGTATTGTTTTTCGTTTTTTAATATACATTTGAATTTAATTCACCATTGGCATTTCTATCCCAGTCAGAGATCGCGCTACAAATAATCATCATTTGTCACTCTGTAAAATTGTACAATTTCTGACTTGATAAGCAAAATGGCATAAGATGTTAAGTGTTGTTTTCAGAGAAATCTCAACAAAATTGAGTGGGGTTAATGTAATGACACCTAGATTGAGCTTCTAGTCCACTCAGAGGCCAAGATATTTGTTGAAACAATGGGGGTTGTGCATGAATTGAAAATTAGACTGAAGCTGAGTTCAGATTTGCATACTACCATATGTAACATGGTTTAAAATGGGCAAGCAGGAGGCGGGAACCAACTGAACAGTCAATATAATGTTTGATGAAAACTTAAAAAGACACAAACATACTCGGCAGCTGTGTATGGCTCTCTCTCTCGAACTGCTGCATAAGGCTCAGCTTAATCCCTCTCCTCGGCTAAATAGCCCGATTGGGGGCCAGCCGTGCGTACTCACGGCCCGACCCCACCCTACTCCTCGTCACACCATACTGCTCATAATATTTTTGCCATAGACACAAATGGCAGAAGTAATAAGAGTAGTATGGGTAGTATGCCATTCCGAACTCAGCCTGAGTGTCTATGGATCAGCACATCTGTGAGGGCTGAAATGTGTTATAGTGCCACTTACATTTCAGATCTGCATATTGTGATGGAAGGTGAAAGAGGAATACTTGCTGCCATTTAGTGGAATAAAATAGGACTTTTTGGAGGGAGATGGAGTGAACAGAACCATAATTACATGCTTACAAAGAAAAAGAAAAAAAATCTATTGTTCATAAGATTGTAAAGATAAACAATATTATTTATGAATAATTGTATTTTTTATTATTATTATTATTTGGGAGGTTTTCTGAACAATGATTCTACTGTATGTGTGAATGGTGAGCTTTTAAGTTTGAGTGTGACAAATTGCAGGTGGCAGTCCAAAAATGCTCCAGTGTTGACGAGGTTTAACAAGAAAAAAATTTTGCCAAAGGGATAAGAATAATAAACTTATTTTCCCATTGAATCAGGTTTATTTTTTTTTTCTTAGCCCATTGGCAAATTGTTAATGTTATTCTCTTTACAAAATGTTGTTAGATTTATCTGAAAACAAGACAAAATATCTTATGTAATTTTGCTTCTCAAGTAAATTAATCTTGTTTTAAGAATATTTACATATTTTTACTGGAAAGCAAGACAAAAATATTCAGTAAAAAGAAGGCGTGACTTGGAATTGCCTGATACATGGGATCAGAGTTTGAACATCCAAATGTCTTCGCTTCCTTATAACACATTTGTGTTCAGCAGCTCCAAAGTTTCATTAGGAGGTCTCCCGTTGTGCCCCAGTGGTCTTTAGCCGGTATTAGTTTAGTCTTGGCCAGTACCTCCAGTGACTCGCCCTTAGGACTTATGGACTATCAATGGAATTTTTGGCGGTGGCGGTTGTTCCGCCAAACCTGGTTTCTCTACCAATTAGCCACCCTATAATGGGCAGCTGTTGCCTTGGGCCCAAGGTAATGCTGGAGGTAAATTGCTTCCCAGACCATATCACTTTTGGTGGCCTACGCCTGAAATTGCTTTTGGTTCCCAGGCTGAGATTTGGACCAGACACGATCCGAGTGGATCCCAGCGGGGTTTGTTCCATGAATGCCGGTTAATTGTGACAGCAGAAGAGAGGTGCCCGGAATGACAAAGGCTAACATGACGTGAGCTGTTCGCCTGCAGATGCATTATTGTTGTGATGAGAATTTGTTTTGTATGCATGCCACTGTGTGTCTCACAATGATGTTTTTCAGGGTTAGTTCAACATTGAAGGCACTGTTCATGTGGATTCATAAGGAATGTTTAGCAAATACGCTAATAGCTCATCATGTTTCTTTTCTATTTTTTTAATGAATGCTTTAGAAAGGCGTTGTGCTATGTCATTGAAAGCCAGCTAAGCGTCAGAAATAAGCAGTAGTACTCTACTGCTTTACACTAGAGGCGATTTAGCATGTTTACATTTCTGTATGCTTTTAAGACCCCATGAAATTAAAACTGTGGCTTTTAGTTCGTATCTAATTTTTTTTTAATGCAATCTAGATGCTTGTAAACTTGGCAAAATGGACAAGAAGTTTGATGACTCTTCTCGCACTCACAGGCATAACAAATATTTGACCAATCAAATGCTCTCTAGAATGAGAATGTCCCTCCCCCTAATAGAGTGCAACAATGCCCGGCCCGCCCACTTTTTCATCTGGCTTGTTTCCGGAAGTGTTTTCCCATTCATTTTTTTCCATAGGGGTTTTTAAATGCACTAAAATACACCAAATCAAGTTTTCCAAAGTCTAAGTGGGCAGTTAATTGAAAGAACTAGTCCCCATTGGTTGTGTATTTATTGCAATGGGCATTAAATCACTTAATCCCTCCACAATATTAATTGTGTCTATAAACTTTGCTGCAGCAATCGTGAAGCCACATTTACATGATTTGCTGCGTTAAACTCCACATGAAAAGCGCTTGCAGAGAACGTCTTGAGTTGGCACTCTCCACGTAATGATACTTCATCCGAATTGTCTGGAACGCAACGCCAGGAAAATACTGATGCTTCACTCCAGCTGGCCGTGTGAATGCGGCTTATCACAAGTCCCATTTAAGTTTATTTTGTACAAAACATTACAGTTAAGAGATCCTTTCTCCATCACTTGATCTGTATTTTTGTTTGGTCCATTTCACACATTCCGGCTCCATTTAGCAGATGTACTTGCTCAAAAAAACCTTTCAAGTTCAGTATACTTTGCTCTAGTCAGTTGTGGATGCTGGTAGAGGCGGCAATCTACTGATATGCAGTTGCAGTTTTGCTTAGTTTATTCCAAAACTGTATACTCAGACTGGTTTTGAATCTGGGAACACTCGCACCAAAAGTGACATCATAGGATCAAAACTTCATATGTCCACCACTAGAGATACAAAAGGCCACTCGACAGGTGATGTGTGGTGAGAAACAGATCAATATTTAAGTCCTTTTTTTATTATAAATGTCCACTTTCCAACAGCCCTCCTAAATTCTTTTTTTTGTTTTTTTGTTTCATGCATATCGCCACCTAGTGGGCAGGAAGGGGAATTTATAGTAAAGAAGGACTTAAATATTGATCTGAGTCTTATGGATTACTTTTATGATATTATTCTAAATATCTTTATGTTTTTGGGATGTTTTCCACTGAAGCTTTTAGTACTGGCATGTACTAGCCTTGCCGGGGTGTGTTGGGTATCTAATAAAAGTTAGCTGGTCTGGAAGGTACATCTAAAAAGCGGCTGTAGAGTTAACTGTTGAACTTTCTGGCTAAATAGCAGAAAATCTGCATCAGCGTGCACAGCATGGGTCCTTGTCACCCTGATATTTAATCAATAGCGTGCAACTGGGTAAATCCCGCTAAGCTTCCTGCTCTAAAAATGCTCAGAATAGCCATCGCATTGGTCTTGGTGCATAATGGACCTCACTATCACGATAAAGATGCAATTTGAGGCAGTTATCAAGCTAACACATTAACAGCACCAGAGGTTGTTGGATGAGAAGGAAGTCAATTGATGGAGGGTCTCGATTGGTCGTGATTGCTAGCAGCTGCAGTAGAAAGAGGGAAATGCAGATTAAGGAGCTGAGAGAAGAGGACAGGAAGAATAGAAGTGAAAACTATGATGGTTAGCAGAAAAATAAGTAGTTTCCAAACTCAGTTTTGACTCAACAGACAAATTCTCGCAGCTGACACCACATTACACATAAGTGTGTGTGTGTTTTAAGTATTTACAATACTGTCAAGTTTTAAACATGTATGAATATTTTTCTTCCGTTGAACACAAAAGTGTGTGAATCTCATGAAAACTGTGTCCTGGACATATTTCATCCTAGAATCAAAAGAAAGAAATTACAAATTGCTTTGCTTGAAGAAAGTGAAACCTATTTTTAGGACCATTATGATTGCTTTGCATTGTGACATAAAACTCATGACAATTAAGTAATGTTTCCACTAATTTCTCATTGTAAATGTTTTACTTTTGTCTTAAACTGTAATTCTCATTATTCTCAATGGTGATTTTCATTACTGTCTTATATATTATATAAAAAACACCATAATTAAATACAATACATCAAATACTACCACGATGTACTGCATAGGCCAGTGGCATATCTTGGATCTTATGGGCCCCAGTGCAAAGAACCTGTCGGCCCCCTCCTTGGGGTGGGGGGCCTCTGTTGTTTTTCTTCGCCCATCGGGCCTGCAGTAATTTTTATGGTTCCTTTTGGTCAACCTTTGTGGGCCACCTCTTACCTTGGTTCCTAGGGCAGCTGTCCACCCTGCCCTCCCTGTAGATACGCCCCTGGCATAGGCATAGATTTAGGTAGGGATGATAGGTATATGTCCCTACCAACTTTCAGAAAACTGGAAATGTTCCAAACCACTTTTGGGAAATTTTACCACACAGAAAGTACTTTAACTTTATAACTATTAAAGGTCCTTAGTATAATTATAAATGTGCAAATTATTGTCCTAGTACTTCTGAAGCAGCGCATAATCATGTGGCACCTGTTCATTTTCTCAGCACTGTTCAGGATGCACCAATCACAGTCGTTTGTAAGGTTTTTATTAAATAATTTTCAGCAGATTACACGGGTGGATTTCCATTGGTATTTTATGTCCAATCCTTGAAATGTATAGATTTAAACAAGCATACTTTTTTCGGGTACAAATGTTTCCTGTCTAAGTCAAAAATATTCTGAGTTTTGCATTAAGCCCAATGGAGGATTCTGCTTTTTCGGCTGGTAAGTGCTCTCTTGAGGAAGACACCTTAAAATTTGAACGATTGAGTCAGAGTTTCAGGATCTTTAGATGCTGGTATAACTCACAATAAATGTTTAATTTTGCACATTGGAGAAGAACATCGGATAGATTGGAAAATATTAAATATTGTATATTGTAATATATTGCCAGTAAAAAGATTTTGATATAAAAAAATGTCATTAGTTGTATATATATATATATATATATATATATATATATATATATATATATATATATATATAGTACTGTGCAAAAGTTTTAGGCATTTAAGATGTTTCACAAAAGCATTTGTCTTAAGATAGTAATTTATATCTTCAGCTTTAGTGTGTCAATAGGAAATATAAATGACTCCCAAACATTACTTTTGCAAATAGAAAACATTAGAATAGAAGAACAGGGAGCCCTGCAACAGATGTCATGGCCCCCACAAAGCCCCCCACTGAACATCGAGTCAGTCTGAGATTACATAAAGAGACAGAAGCAATTGAGACAGCCTAAATAGATAGAAGAACTGTGGTAAAATCTCCAAGAAGCTTGGAACATCCTATCTGCCAACAACCAAGAAAAACTGTGTCCAGGTGTATCTAGGAGAATTGTGCTGTTTTAAAGGCAAAGGTGGTCACACCAAATATTGATTTAGCTTTGTTATGTTTACTGGACTTTGTATGACATTAAGTGATAAATGAAAACTATTTATGTCATTATTTTTGAAGACATCCTCACAATGCAACATTTTTCACAAGTGCCTAAAACTTTTGCACAGTACTGTGTGTGTATATATATATATATATAGAGAGAGAGAGAGAGAGAGAGAGAGAGAGAGAGAGAGAGAGAGAGCTCGGGACTAGGAAAAATGTGCTTTTAATTGTCATCAAAATACAAGTATTGGTCCTAAAATAGGCTACATATTTAAGCAAAATATAATCTCTTTTTTTTTTTTTATTTGGGGCTGAAATTGTTCTTATGTACTTAAATGCTGTTGAATAATTCTTATTAATTCTTACCAATTTCAATGGTAATAGTTGCAGTTTTTTATTTAAATAAGCATAAATTAAAGGTAGTACAAAAATACTGTCATGGTGTAAAATACTTTTGATTTAGGGGTGAAACTGGACATGTTCTTGACAGGTTATTTTGCAATTCTAATTATTCAATAGTGATTCTTACTTTTTATTATTATTATTATTATTATTATTATTATTATTATTATTTAAATCAGCATACATTAAAGGCAGTACAACAAATACTACCAAGATGTGCTTGACCATTTAAATAGCATATCAGTACATCATTACAGTGTATGAGAAAACAAAAGCGAATCATCTTAAGGAGACAGTGGTATGAAAAGTGCCATAACACAAAGTTTCACTAGCATCAGAATAGTATTCAAAACAGATTAAAAGTGCAACAAGTTTTTTTTTATTTTATTTTTTTTTTATTAATGACTGGTTAAGTGCTCATGGAAAAGATGTGTTTTTAGTAATTTTTTGAAGACAGAGAGTGAGTCTGCTTCATGGATGGAGTTGGGAAGGTCATTCCACCATCGTAGTATGATGAAGCTGAAAGTCCAGGAAAGTGTTTTGGTGCCTCTTTGTGTTGGTACAAAAAGGTGACGTTCCTCAGGCTTCTAGTGGGTGTGTAGCTCTGCATAAATTATTTTAGGTATGCTGGAGCAAACACAGTGACTGTTCTGTATGCCAGCATCAGAGCCTTGAATTTGATATGTGCATCAACCGGCAGCCAGTGGAGAGAGACACGGAGTGGTATAACATGCGCTCTCTTTGGTTCATTAAAGACCAGACGTGCTGCTGCATTCTGGATCATTTGGAGGGGTCTAATTGCACATGCAGTGAAGCCTGCATTGAGAGCATTACAGTAGTCCAGTCTAGTTATGACAAGTGACTATGTGGCATGTTCAGGGAGGAAGGGTCTTATCTTCCTGATACTGTAGAGTGTGAATCTACATGATCTTGCTGTCTTTGAGATGTGATCTGTGAAATTTAGTCTGTTGTCGATGGTTACCTCTAGATTTCTGACCGTTTTGGAAGGTGTTACTGTAGTTACACCCAGCTGCACAGTGATGTTGTGTTCAACAACAGGGTTGGCTGGAAAGACAAGGAGTTCAGTGTTGGATGGGTTGAGCTGCAGGTGGTGTTCCTTCATCCAGGCCGAGATGTCTTCCAGGCAGGCTGAAATTTGATCAGTCACTGTGGTGTCGTTGGGCTGGAAAGACAAGTAGAGTTGCGTGTCATCAGCGTAGCAGTGGTAAGAGAAACCATGTGTCTGAATGATGGGTCCCAGTGATGATGTGTATATAGAGAAGAGAAGTGGCCCAAGCACTGATCCCTGAGGTACCTTAGTAAGTAGCTGATGTGGCTTGGATACCTCACCTCTCCAGGCTACCTTGAAGGACCTACCTGAGAGATAGGAATTAAACCAGTCAAGCATAGTTCCTGTGATGCCCAGTGAGGAGAGGGTAAAGAGTAAGATCTGATGGTTGACTGTGTCAAAGGCTGCAGAAAGGTCCAGCAGGATCAGGACGGATGATCTGGATTCAGCTTTCGCCTGTCTCAGCAACACAGTGACAGACAGCAGGGTGGTCTCGGTGTAGTGTCCACTTTTGAAGCCTGACTGATTGCATTCCAGCAGCTTGTTCTGTGAGAGATAGGCAGAGATTTGATTGAAAACTGCCCTTTCAAGTGTTTTTGCCATGAATGGGATAAGAGAGTCTGGTCTGTAGTGTTCTATTTGTGTGGGGTTAAGTGCGGGTTTCTTCAGCAGAGGGGTTACTCGAGCCTGCTTAAATGTAGTGGGAAAGGTGCCTGTAAGTAGAGATGTGTTAATTAGGTGTGTGAGTGCAGGTAGGATGGACGGAGAGATGGACTGGAGAAGGTGAGAAGGAATGGGGTCAAGAGAACAGGTGGTGGGGTGGTTGGAGAGGAGGAGTTTAGAGACCTCAGTGTCAGTCAGAGGAGAGAACATAAAGACAGAAGAGTTGCATACAGGGGACAGGTGTTTGAAAGGGTGTGGTGCTGGGAATGTATTGCTGATGGTTGTAACCTTATTAGTAAAAAATGTGGCGAAGACATCTGCTGTCAGTGATGTGTCAGGTGGTGGAGGGGGAGGGCAGAGAAGTGTGTTGAATGTTTTCAATTTTTTCACATGTTTTAATGTAGATGGGAGAGTCATGTTGAATTGAACAAAGTAGTGATCAGAGACATGTAGAGGAATAACAAGAATATTTGAGTTGGTACAGTTACGTGTAAAAATGAGGTCCAGCTGGTTGCCCAATCTGTGAGTTGCTGTGGTGTGTAGTCTTTCCAAGTCAAATGAGGCCAGAAGATTATTCAGTTCAGTGGCCTGGGGCTTGTCTTGGTGTATGTTGAAATCACCAAGTACCACAAGTGGCCTACCATCTTCCGGCAAGGAGGACAGCAGGACATCCAACTCCTCAAGAAAGTTTGTCAGCTGACCTGGAGGGCGATAGATGACAACAACATGTATTTTTGTGGGTTGCATTGTAGTAATAGCATGGAATTCAAAACTAGTATTGTTACATAGTGAAGAGTGTGGTGAAAAAGTCCAGTTGTTATGAATGAGCAAACCTGTTCCCCCACCCCTACCGGTGTGTCGCAGTGTGTGAGAGAAGGAGAAGTTGTTGGAGAGAGCAGCAGGTGTTGCTGTATCCTCTGGACATATCCATGTTTCTGTCAGTGCCAGGACGCTGAGGGTGGACTGTGTGGCAAAGGCTGGAATGAAGTCAGCTTTATTCACAGCTGACTGGCTGTTCCAGAGTCCCAGTGAGAAAGAGAATTGAGCAGGTGCTGAAGTGCAAAGTGGCCGTAGGTTGTGTGGGTTGCGTTTGGTCTTGCATCGATATCATGTAAACGGTCTGAACAGATAACAGGGATGTGCTTGAAGGCATGTGTTATTCGTGAAGTAGACATGTTAGTATATAGAAGGAAAATAAGACAAGAGATAAACGTAAAAGATACTTAAGTGCTATGGTTGAGTGGCGCCTTGTCGGTGTCCTTGCTCGGTGGACTCGCGCATGTAAACTCGCTGGTCTTTATACAAGTAGGTCTTCACACGAGGAGGGCTTTACATGAGGGCTACTGCTTCCGCATCAGCATTCAAGTAAAATATATACACGATGTTAACAAGCTGATCAGTGAAAAAAGCAGGACATGCCTTAATGCTACTTAGCACAACAAAGCTAGTCACGTGGTCAACTGAAACTAAAGGTCACGCGAGTTGACAAGTGCGTGTACAAACGCGACTTCCGTACACCGCAAATAAATTATTCTGCACTTTAGCAGTGAAGCACTGTTTATAGACACTAAAAACAATGATAGTTTTACACACACTGGACAACCAATTCTAAATCTAGCAGTGAATACACTGGGACAAGTCAAAACAATATAGCGCACACACCAACACACCTTTAAGCGACACGAGTTCAAGACAGTAAACAAACAGCACAAGTCTAGCAATGAATACCACTGTTCAACAAAGTAAAACAATGAAATAAACACACTTACACGCAACTGCAGACTCCTGTAGATAGATCGCTTCTCCTGAATGACTATGGATCCAACAAAAGTTGGTCCTAAACAATATAGTTTCTTATTTATTTATTAATTTAGATTTGGGAATAAAACATGTTATTATTGACAGGTTATTTTGTAATTCTCATTTTTCTCAATGGTGATTCTAATGTATATACAGTATATATATATATATATATATATATTTTAAACTAACTTAAATTCTAACTTAAATAACAGGAAGTGCAGCAAGTACTAACATGTATCCATACTTGACAACCGAAATAAAATATCATTATATTCTTGTATGAGATTTTTTGCTCAATTAATTTGGGTTAAAATGTACTTAAATTTTATTTTTAATGCAAAATACAGTTTCTTATTTATTTATTTTTGATTATGGGGTGAAGTTGGACATGTTCTCATCAGTTTCATGCAGTTTACCCTGTCCAGGCCAATGCTTGTACTTCCTGAAGTTTATTGTGATCGCAGATATCCACACACTGGGATGAAAGACTTTATCCAGATAAAAGTGCATTAATAGCTGCATGCTAGCTTTCATCTCCTCTGGGAACTGGATGTACCACACTGAGGTCTCATTATGTTTCCACTTGGTCAATATATTTTCTGTTTTTCTGAAGAAAAACTGCTTTTCAAACAAGCCGATATGTGGATGCTTTTGAAATGGCGTGTAGGGACTAATGTAATGTTAAGATAGATGTATCACAGCGAACAGCAATTTATCAAAGTGTCATACATGAGATTGTGTTCTCTCTTTTGTTGGAAAAGCACACTGAATGTTTGGGTAATGGCTTTATTTGCTCATTATTTAAGCTGTCAGTGAGCAGGCTGTTTATGTGCCATGTTTATTCTGAGATGTTAATAAAGGTTTGTGTGACTGAGCTGCGCAATCTCATTAGTATTCATATTTTTGGTTCAAGCATTTAAAAAAATCTTTTGGATAGACACTTATACATTTAATATCAACATATTGGCAGCTTCTAACGTAAACCCTTTGTCCATGTACAGCTTTAGAGATGTACGGATGCTTTGAGGTTTATAGAGTTCATCTTGATTGCATCACCACATTTAACACAGTCTATAATTGCATCATCTTTGATGGTCCTTTTGGAGTTTTGAACTCTGTTGTGGTCAATGGATTGACATGTTGCTCTGTCATCAGTATCTGATTCATTTGAATCTGCTTTGTTGTGCTGTTTACTTTGTTGAACAATCATCTAATTATGGAGCCAGATATGTGATTGATTGATTGATTACTTGCCTGCAGTGATGTGTTAAATCAGATTATTTACCCCCCAAAACTTCATATGTGCATCCAGCCCAACGGAAAGAAATCAGCTACTGTACATTTACATTTAAGTTGGAGGCACTAACGATGGAAGTCAATGGGGCCATTCTTAAAATACTCACTGTTTCAAAAGTATAGTGACAAGACGTAAACAATATGTGTGTTAACATGATTTTAGTGTGATAAAAATCGCTTATTGAAATGATTGAAAATGGGACAAATTAGCAATTTACTGTATGCATGGAGCCATTCCATATCTCTGAAATCTATCTATGTAGGCCCTCAATGAAGATACATAAAGAAAAGTTTGTTCTGAACCAGAAGCTAAATGGATATTTAGATATCTTTAATACTTCTGGAGCTATAGGCCCTCCAACTTTGGAAAAAAACAGCAGAAAAAAAAAAAAAAATTCCCCCCATTTTTGGCATATAATGCAACAATTGGTGCTGAAGTCAACTGATTTTAGTACTAGACCACAAATGCTGTTTATTGAGCTTAACTTGTATTGAACCCACAGTATTCCTTTAGTTTTTGACCAATGCTGTAACCAAATAAAATGACCCAAAATGTATTCAAGGTATGTTTTTTATTTTTTTTTATTTTTTTTTATTTTTTAACCCCTGGAAATAAGGTTGGGCGATATAGCTGACAAAGAATATTTTTATTTTATTTTTTTTTAACTATTTTTTTTATAATAATTTTATATTTTTCAACCTCTTGATGATATATATTTCGATATTTATGTATTTGCTCTGAAATTGCTAACATTGGAGATTTTTATTTACACCATTTTTAAATATTTTTTTTTTTTATATTTTATATTTAAATATTTATAGTTGATGGATGGATGGATGGATGGATGGAAACTATTACACTTTTATTAGGGGCCAAGCTTTGAAGGTGCAAGGCTCCTATTGTATCCATTTTTTTTATTATTATTATTCTGTCTCGGAATGGCAGCCCTATGAACCGTATATAGGAAAATAATGAAATTTGGCACACTGATAGGGGTGGGCATGAAAAGTCCCCATAGCAAATTTGGGGTCTCTAGGACAAACTCTATAGTGCCACCACCATGTCAAAAATTCACTTTTCTTTTGTGCATATCTTTTGAACCGTTTGTCCTAGATACATCATTCTATTTTGTCTGATAACTCTCCTCCTGAAGATTCGAATTAACCCCTTACATTAAAACTCCGCCCATTACAGTGGCCGCCATCTTGTATTATGATGTTTCAAAGTTAACAAGGTCGATGTGAAAATGGATTTGAGGCTGTATCTCGGCAACAGTTTGTCCTATCGAAAAACATGCCTTGCAATGCTTCATTAGGACCATGATCTGAGGGTACAAGCACAGTTTAAAGACAGCGCCACCTATGGGTTGATAAATATGAAAATAAATTAATTTGCCCGTAACTTTTGAATCGCATGAGGTTTGTGTCTATGGATTATGTGGGTCATGAGGATTCCAACGATACCAATTGCCCCCATATCAGCCATAATCCCTCTCCGCCATATTGAATTTTATTAAAATGTGAAATATCTTTTCAATGCCTTGTCAGATTTGAATAAAAATTGGTATGCGTCTTTGACATCATGTCCCGAGGGTACCTGAGCAGTTTGGAGACAGTGCCATCTAGTGGTCAAAATGCTTAGCAAATTTAGACAAAACGATGTATCATTATTACCTTATTCTAAGTTTTCAGAAAATGCGGAGAGAAATTTCAAAATTTCTTTCTTTTTTTTAAATTATTTAAAACCTGCTGACTCGCAGCTTGGTATGTCTCTCTATCACCTGTTTATTATGGGACTATGTAGCATAGTTGTGCCATACTTGTTCACCATGGAGATTGAAAGGGTACTGGTTTGATCCCCTCCAGACAGTTTGTCAACTGTTTAGAAGATGCAATGAACATTGTATCCAGACTGTTCTTTTTTTTTTCAGTTGTATTTTATATCAACCATATCTGCTCTCAGCCATTTTAAATTGTATAATAAAATATTGTATCTTTTGAAGGCTTTGTCGGATTTGAATGAAAATTGGTATGCATTATAAACATCATGTCCTGAGAATACTTGAGCAGTTTGGAGACAGCGCCACTTATAGTTAAAAAGATAGCCCACAAATTTGTACTGACTCTAAACTCAGCTTGTCTCTTTGCCACACTTTGATCATGTCGACTGAGTTGCTCATTATGTTAATGCACTTTTTTGTAGTTCTAAAGGTCCAGGGTTTGAATCCCCAACTAGGCAAGTCACCTAGTTTAATATCTATCATACATGAGCTTTTTGTACATTCTATTTACTGAATGGTTTCTGGCCTTTTTGCCAATCAAATTTAGATTTTTCTCTTTGTTGTAAAGTTACATGAATACAGAGTTGATAATGGTGACTGTTATGTTTTGCTGTAATTCCTCTTAGTTTGGTATGTCACTTTGTTGTCTGGCAATGTTGTGGCAGATATGTGCAGGTGATAGCACACTGACCTGTGAAACAGAAAGGCATCGGTTCAAGATCATCCTGAGGTGTATGGTGTGCATTTGAATCATCAAGAGGCGTGTGTATATATTTATCTTTTGAACGCTTTGTCAGATTTAAAAGAAAATTGGTATGCATCATCAACATCATGTTCTGAGTGTACCTGTGCAGTTTTGAGACAGCACCACATAGTGGTAAACATTTTTAGTCAATGTAAACATAACATTTGATGTATCATTACTTCATTATTTTAAGTTTTAAGAAAATGCAGAGAGAAATTTCTAAATGTATTTATTTAGTTTTTCATTTAACTCCTGCTGATACTCAGCTTGGTATGTCTCTTAAGCACCTGTACAGTGTATGGCTAAGTAGCATAATGGTCTATGCAGCATTGCTGTGAGCCATGGAGATCGAAATTGTACCAGTTTCAGCCCAGCTCTGGGCAAATTGTTGTTATTATTCTTCTACCTCCCAGTGGTAGTCTATGGCAATAGGCTATTTACAGGGGGCGTGGTTTGGACTTTTGCCCTCATATTTATAGTTACTGTAGAGAGATTACAGTAAATGATGTCATGGCTTTGTGTTTTTGAAGCATGTGCACTAACCGTGCCACGATCATTTTTATAATGTATGTCATGAGTTCTGATTCTGTTCAGACTGTTAATCACACTGACCTGAATTCACTCAGCGGAACATTCACAGATCATTAGCAGCTCTTTTACTGTTTTGCTCATAAGTGACTGATTTAGAACACTTTGTAGGTGGCACTTTGTATGTGTGTAATATTTTTTCTTGTTATTATTTTTCTGCCCTAAATGTGTCTGGGCATAAGGACCGTGAACTGTAGTGATCCCAAATGTTGAAATCATCATCATAATAATAATTTGATCAGCTGGTTGAGTTGACATGGAATGACCCTCTTATATTATATTATATAGAAGTATATTCAGTGTATATTGGGTATACATGCCTTTTAAATGACACATTTCTATGTTGAAACGTACTTGGAGTGTTAAACATAGTTAGATGCCAGTGTGACTGTTGACTACTGTCAAACTCTGATACACAATAAAACGTTGTGTGTGATTTTACTGTGACAGCGGCACTGAACATATTTACAGTCCTGACCTGTCTGCTGGTTTGAGATATCTGTGATAAAACTGCACAAGTATTCTGAGCTGATCAGCTCCTTTCCGCTTTTGTCGTCATCAGTGCTGTTGCTCTGTGCTGATAAAGTGGACATGAAGTTTAAACGGGTTGAAAAGCTGCTATAAATTGACTTTTTCTTCTACCCCGAATTCCCTCAGGAGATATGCTCAGTCAGCTGGCCATGAATAGTGGAAACCAAAGCATTTGTGTAGCAATACTTCAGCGCTCCGAGCAAAAAGCCCACCACAAACAGACGATCACAAAAGGTTTATTCAACCTAAGACTTCCCCACATCCCTGTTCATATCGAGCTAAAATTAGGATCGCTTCCGTGTATCAGATTTTCACAATTTCTCTCTGCTATTTCCCTATCATGTCGAAAGGCTTTTTACTGTGTTGTTTGGAGGAGATCCCACATCAATTATTATCTTTCTCCTCAAGGGAAGGAAACATTTTCAGACGTTGCCATGTGGAGGAGGTTGCTGGCATCATGGTTCAGGCATATGATGATGTTTCACACAAACTTGTCTTTCTTTCTGGCTGTACTAAACTAGCATTCAGAGCCCAGGCCCAGAGGACGGAAGTCCCAATGTGGATTTTGTGGTAAAGTGTGGAAATTTAGAAATGGCAGCAATGATGTTCTCCAGAATGTTCCTTGCTCTTTATGACCTTGAAATGTTTTGGTAAATCCCAGGTTTGGTGTTAAGTTTGGGTCCACATCAAGTTAAAATGTACTCTTATTTCTTTTCTTAAAGGAATAGTTCACATTATTTACTGACCCTCAACCAGACACGTTTTGGGCAGAAAACAAATAATAAGACGATAAGTACCAATAAGGTATGATTTCAGCATCTTTTGTGCTTGAAACCCTAATGATGCATTCCAGAGCTTTGTAGATGAACATTTCTGAAATCCAACAAAACTAGGTATTGCACTAAATGAAGAGCAGCATTGCTTATTCTTTGTAATAGTGTATTTTTGGACTCTTGAAAAATCAAGATATTTGCATTATTGTTTTTGTGTAAATAAATACATGTATGTTTCTAGTTTCAAAATTATTTCTACTTCAGACCTTTGTTTTGTTCATCAAGAAAAACAGGCTTCGTACCATGTGACCTAAAATTGTTTTTTGACAATTGAAAATGGGTCAAATGTAACAATTGATGCATGCAGCCACATTGAGAGCACCATATCTTTGAAACTTAACTATATAGGGCCTTAAAAATGAAGATACAAAAAGAAAAGTTTGTACTAAACCAGAATCTAAAAGGATATTACGATATATTTACTACTTCTGGAATTATAGGCACTCCAACTTTGGAAAAACGACAGTAAAAAAAAGTGTTTTTTTCCCATATTTTGACTTAAGCCATTGGCATATAATGCAACAATTGGTGCTGAAGTCAACTGATTTTTGTAATGGACCTACCTATCTATGTGTAAAAATAAAATAACGACACTGCCACACTTCCGAGGTTATTTTTTGACCTGTAATTCTGCTCCAAAATCATAGGTACAAAATAACGAACTGCTGATCTGTGGCATTTCATATTTTAGCTTTCATCATCATTTATGTTTATCTTTCGTAAAAGTTCAGCCAGATAAATGTATGAAATGTGGCTGATTTGACATGGAATAATCCGATAATGAAGCTGAATGGGGACTTTGAATGTCCAAATGAGAAAAAGCATCATAAAAGTATTATAAAAGTAGTCCATCAGTAATGTATGATGGATTCACGTGACGTTGTGCAAGTGACATGCAGTTTAACACAACAAACATACAGAACAAAAACACTGATTTAAATGCATGTGCAATGATGGAGATGCAAAAACAGTGATAATTGATTTGTGTATCTGTTGTTAATTTATATATGGAACAGTCCATTACTTTGACTCTTGTCATTCTGTTCATGAATTTATGTATTTATTTGATTCATGTGAGCCCGTAGGTCGCCTGCATTATTGCACAGCTAATTATGACAGTGTGTTACTACCAGCAGAAATAAATCGAGCTTGTGGAAAGTGATTAAATTCTTTGTTTTTCTTTAACATTTATAGCATTTGTCTATGGTTCACTGTTCTGGAGTTATTGTCATTTGTTGTGGTGGTGTAAAAGACCTTAAACTTATGATCAATTAGAGGTTTTGATCGTTCATAGTTGTGTATCGTTTGTGAAGTGGAACATTTGTTGTATGTGGTTGATGGCTTTGTAACAACATTTGCATCATAATGATGTGTTTTATTATAATGCACAAAGTACAATAACTGGACCTTAAATGTTTTATTAAATGCATATTTAACAGGTGAAGTGATATCACATATCTTGTTTTTGTTTTGGCAGATGATGAAGTTTGCCTGGGACAGCTATAAGCGTTATGCCTGGGGTAAGAATGAACTTCGACCTCTTACCAAGAATGGACACATTGGGAATATGTTCGGTGAGTGAGTTTTTGATGTTCCCTAGATTCTGTGATGTTTAATTACTTTTGCTTATAGTAGGTTGTCTTTTTGCCTTCAGGATTTTGTTTTGCAAAACGGAACAGAAATCGTCTACATAGGTTAAGTTTGTCTAGAAAGACAGACTGACAGACAGATAGATAGATAGACTGAGTGACTCCAGTCAGGTTTCCTAAGCAACCAATTGGCCCGGTTGCTAGGGAGGGTAGTGTCACATGGGGTAACGTCCACGTGGTCGCTATAATGTGGTTCTTGCTCTCGGTGGGGCACGTGGCGAGTTGTTCGTGGATGCCGCGGAGAATTGCGTGAGCCTCCACACGCGCTATGTTTTCGCGGTAACGCGCTCAACAAGCCACGTGATAAGATACACAGATTGAGGTCTCAAGCACGGAGGCAACTGGGATTCGTCCTCAGCCACCCGGATTGAGGCGAGTCACTACGCCACCACGAGGACTTAGAGCGCATTGGGAATTGGGCATAACAAATTGGAGGGAAAAGGGGAGAGAATCCCCCCAAAAAAGAAAAGATAAAGAAATACAGTGTTTTGGCTTTGTCAAGTCAACCTAATTTTTCATAATAATTTGCCGTTATGGCATAATAGTTGATGTGGCTGTTCCAAACAGACAGTAGGTAGCATAATTATCATTTGAAATATTATTTATTAATATAATTGAAATTTTCTGGAAATAGCCAGTATGTTGTGGACAATTCATAATTAATTTCACTTCGCTAAATTCACATTACAATTCTGCATACTGTTTGCTACCTCCGAGCAAACAGGATTGAACTGGATTTTTTAAGGTCATTCGCAATTCATTTGTGAATGGTGTTTGGTGACCTCAAAGTGACCTGATCTTTGCCCAATCACTGGGGACTGACAGAGCGGAAACCATTCGGCACTAATTAAAAAGGACAGGTGAAGGTTTCTGTGGTCCCAACTGATTTAACATGTTCTCACACTACTAACTGGACAGGAAACCCCTCTATAACCATCTTTATAACTACCTCTCCGTAGTGAGACCACATGGGCCCAGCAGCCGTTGACCAGATCATGCATGACTGTTTTATTAATATTTCCACCCGTATTGTTGAAATATCAGCACACTTGACATTTTGAATTTTGCTTTACAATAAGAGGTGAGAAATATGGATTTTTACCATTTATAGACTATAAGAAAGGTCAGTCGTTCAATGCGGTAATAGAGTGCAAAGGCAGTACCTCCACTCTGCAGAAATCAAATCTAGCAAATGTTTTTTTTTTTTTTTTTTTTTCTTTACGTATGTAGCCAGTCCAGTTTGCAGACTGTTCTGCCGGTACAGACCAGTTCATTTTGGTTTTACTTACCATTTAAGGCCGGGTTTGTCTGAAATAGTTTAAATCACTATAATAGACTGGCGAAAACACAAATGATTGCACAGCAAGTCTAGTTTTGATTATTGTTAATTTAATGCCTGTTAAACTTGCAGTGTATCTCAGCTATAGGGATGGGAATCACAAGGTATTTAACTATTCTAGACTGCCATTAACATTTCTTTAATACTTTTGTTGAAGAAATATTTTGGAAATAATAAATGCAATTACAATTGGATTTTCTGCCCTTAGTAGCCTGTTACAAAATGAGATCATTAAATTTTTTTTTTAACAGAATAGATTCTTGCAAAAGGCATTTACACATATTTATTGTTTACAGAATATTTTATTTAATCTTTAATTTGTTCAGAAATGAGACTACACTGGTTACGTTGTATGTTTTATGCTGTACAATTAAAAGAACCGGCTCATTAGAGTCATTTGTTCAGGAATCAGACCACACTGGTCATGTTGTATATTTTGCGCTGTAGATCCAAAAGAACAACTGAAGAGTCATCTGTTTGGGAATCAGACTGCGCTCATCACGCTGTATGTTTTACCCTGTAGATTACAAAGAACTGAATCATAAGAGTCTAATGTTCAGGAATCAGACTACACTGGTCACGTTGTGTGTTTCGCTGTGTAGAATTAAAAGGACCGACTCATAAGAGTCAATCGTTAGCGAATCAGACTACACTGGTCACGTTGTGTGTTTTGTGCTGTAGATTCAAAGAACCGACTCATAAGAATCATTCGCTGGGAATAAGAATTCGCTTGTCGCGCTGTATGTTTTATGCTGTACATTAAAAAGAACCGAATCATAAGATGTGAATCAGACTACACTGGTCACGTTGTATGTTTTGCTGTTTAGAATCAAAAGAACCGGCGCATAAGATTCATTCGTTCGGGAATCAGACTACATTAGTCACGCTGTATTTTCCGCACTTTAGATTCAAAAGAACTGGCTCATAAGAGTCATTTGTTGGGGAATCAGACTGCACTGGTCACGTTGTATGTTTTGCTCTGTAGAATTAAAAAGAACCGACTCATGAGAGTCATTCTTTTGGGAATCAGACTGCGCTCAATACGCTGTATGTTTTACCCTGTAGATTACAAAGATCTGAATCATAGGAGTCATTCATTCGGGAATCAGACTACAGAAGTCGCGCTGTATTTTGTCACGCTGTAGATTCAAAAGAACTGGCTCATAAGAGTCCTTTGTTCAGGAATCAGACTACACTGGTCACATTGTATATTTTGCATTGTAGATTCAATAGAACAGACTCAGAAGAGTCATTTGTTTGGGAATCAGACAGCACTGGTCACGTTGTATGTTTTGTGTTGTTGATTCAAAAGAACCGACTCATAAGATTCATTCGTTCAAGAATCAGACTACATTAGTCGCGCTGTATTTTCCACACTTTAGATTCAAAAGAACTGGCTCATAAGAGTCATTTGTTTGGGAATCAGACTGTACTGGTCACGTTGTATGTTTTGCTCTATAGAATTAAAAAGAACCGACTCTTTTGGGAATCAGACTGCGCTCAAAGCGCTGTCAAAGAACCGAATCATAAGAGTCATTTGTTTGGGAATCAGACTGCACTCATGCTCTGTTTTGCTCTGTAGAATTAAAAAGAACCGACTCTTTTGGGAATCAGACTGCGCTCAAAGCGCTGTCAAAGAACCGAATCATAAGAGTCATTCGTTCGGCAATCAGACTGCACTGGTCACGTTGTATGTTTTGTGCCATAGATTTAATTGAACTGGCTCATAAGAGTCATTTGTTCAGGAATCAGACTGCACTGGTCACGTTGTATATTTTGCATTGTAGATTCAATAGAACAGACTCACAAGAGTCATTTGTTTGGGAATCAGACTGCACTGGTCACGCTGTGTTTTGTGCTGCTGATTTAGCAGCGATGTTGCAGTACCCCTGAATGGTAGCGATGGAAGTGTTCTGTTGAATCAGAAGAAGTCTGTTTACAGAAACGAAACTCATGAACATGAAACTCATGTGGCCTCTGTGGAGAATTCAGCTTTTCATGGCAGTAATCGCCCTCAAGTGAAAGACACGTTTGTTTTTGGTTTGTTTTTCTCCTAGGAAACAGTTATTAGCCAACCTATTGTGCTGAATTCAAAAATATGACTCGTCCCACAGATTCAAACCAAGGGGTCAAACCATGACCACTTTATCTCTTAATTGCTGTTTTCTAACAGAGCACCCCAATTAAGCTTGCAAAACTATCCGTCTTAAATATCAGATGATCCGATGCTGAGCTCAGGGTGGGAATCAATCATTTTGCAGAGTTTTGGAAAATTATTTTAAGTCTGGAAAAAGAAGACATTGTAGTTTGTGAAATATAACTAATCCGATAAGCAAATTCGTTTGTGGGTTGGATGTTGCTCGTCATATATACGTTTCCCTCCTCTTCCAGCACTGTTCCGTAAGATCTGTGATCTTTGTGTCCCCTGTGAATCAACAGAGTATGAAATTGAATTCTGTGTCCTTCAGTTTAATCCCATGAGTAAATAGACATGTGGGAAGATTAGATCTGCACTTAGACGACTTGTCAAAAACACACTGATAGATCGGAAAGTCGCTGGTACGTTTTCTTCCCACTGCAAGCTCTGTGGGATAAACGTCTGCACCATGTTCCTTCTTTCCATTTTTATCAAAAGCTCATAAATTTTATTCCTTTTAATGTCATTGTTTTTTTCCTTTTGCTCCATATAGTGTACCAGTTCTACCTGTTCTGTTTGAAGCCAAACATTAGGGACATTGGATTTTTTTTTATTGTCAAGCAAACTAGAAAATAGAGTAGAAGACAGAACATGAATAATTCAAAGCAGATCCATGCGTGAATATTTGTTACAGAGAATATGTCATTATTTTGTTTTGCCTGCAAGTGTTTAAATGTATTAGAAACAAGGGAGAAGAGAGTGGGGCAAAAATCTAAAACGATTATTAGTAGTGTTTTGTTTGCTAAGGCAAGCATCAGTATTACTAGTGCTCTTGTTTAGGGATTTGAACAAACCACTAACTCTTATGATTTAAACTCAGACTTTAAAAACCTTGTTTTAAACTTTTAAACTCCTGCACCCCTTGTGCTATAGACAAGAATAATAAAATAAAACTCAAAACACCTTAGCAACTACAGAGCAATGCACTGGCAACCAACAAGAACAATCTAACAACTGCATTGCAATGTGTTAAAAACCACCAAAGACTATTTAGCCCAAGAAGGACCACTGGTATTAAAATAAATGGCAGACATTGGAACACCCAACGGATGTATTCCTGTCTTACAGGTAAAAGAGCCAATCATCTTTTTGATACAGACATCACCTGTACATTAACTCGAGAACATGCATGCGCATTAGCTGAACCAGCTTGGAAAATAGAGCTGTTTAAGCATGATCTGAGCTAAAGAAGCACAGTTTATGAAGAGAGTGTTGTCAGATGTTTTTTACGTTGTATTTGAACCCTTAATTCATGGCCGACCAAGATGACATCGTAATCTTAACCAACAGTTTTGGAGAATTCGGGCTTTCCTCATTCAAGATAGGAGCTGTACTTTTATGCCGCTTTTTTACGTAGTAAATAGCTGCCCGGGAGTATTTCAAAGATTGCCGCCGAGTTGATTGACTTGCCTTGAAAGGGACTTTGACACCACTCAGAAAACCTTATTAACCTCACAGCAACAGACAGAAAACCACTAAGAGCACCTCAATGCAATGCAGCATGTTAGAAACAACTAGCAGCTTATCAGCTGTGTAGCAACACCCTTGCAGTCACCTACCCTAGCAACCACATAGCAACGACCGGGAAACCACCCAGAACAATCTAACAACCGCATAGCAACAAGTGTAAAAAAACACACAGAAAACCTTAGTAACTGCAAAGCAACGAGTTAAAAACAAATAGCAGCTTATCATCTGTGTGGCACTCAGAAAACCTTAGTAACTACAGAGCAATGCCCTGGCGACCAGCCAAATCAATCTAACAGCTGCAAAACAGCGTGTTAAAAACACTCAGAACGTCTGAGCAATTGTACAACAACAGATTAAACACCAATAAGAGCACCTTAGCAACCCCATAGCACTAGCAACACCCTGGCAACCACCCAGATCTGCCTAGAACAACTAGAAACCAGATCAGTCTAATAACAACCTAGCATCATGTTAAGAAAAGAAAAAAAAAACACCCATTATACCATAGCAACTGCATAACAATGCTTTAAAACACTCAGAGAGAAAAAAAAACAAAAAAAACAAACAAAACTCAGAACATCCTAGCAAACACATAGCAACACACTGGCAACCACCCAGTACAAACTAACCACCGCATTGCAGTGTGTGTTAAAAACCACTTAGAACACATAGCAACTGCACAGCAACAGGTTAAAAATAACTAGCAGCTTATCAACCGTGTAGCAAGGCCCTGTCAACCACCCAGAACAATCTAACAACTGCATTGCAACGTATTAAAAACCACTCATAACATCTGAGCAATTATACAATTACAGATTAAATAAGAGCACCGTAGCAATGCCCTGGCAATCACCCAGAATACCCTAACAACAGCTTAGCAACACCATAGAAACCACTTAGCAACACCTTAAAAGCCACTCAGAACACCTTAGCAACCATAACAGTAACAAAACATCTTAACAACCACACAGTAACGCCTTGGCAACCAACCAGAATAGTCTAACAACTGCAGCAACGTGTTAAAAACAACTCTGAATACCTTAGCAACCACACAACAACAGTTTTAAAAACCATTAAGAGCCCCTTAGCAACCACATAGCAACACCCTAGCAACCAAAACAAAAAACCCAGCAATCACCTGGCAACACCACAGAAACCACTTAGCAACACATTAAAAGCCACTCAGAACACCTTTGCAACTGCATAGCAATGTTTTAAAAGCACTCTAAACATCTTAGTAACCACACAGTAACGCCTTGGCAACCAACAAGAACAGTCTAACAACCACAGAGCAACGTGATAAAAACCACTTTGCCCGAGCAACTACACGACAAAAGTTTAAAAACCATTAAGAGCCCCTTATTAAACATGTAGCAACATTCTGGCAATAATAAAAAAAACACAAAAAAAAACAGAAACCACCTGGCAACACCACTGAAACCAATTAGCAACACATAAAAAGCCACTCAGAACTCCTTTGCAACCATATACCAACACCCTGGCAACCTCCTTGAACATCAAGAATCCAAAACAGTCTAACAACCTCCTAACAACATGTTAAAAACACTCAGAACCACCCTAGCAACTGCATAGCATTGTTTTAAAAACACTCTAAAGATCATAGCAACCATACAGGAACATCTTGGCAACCAACAAGAACAGTCTAACAACCACAGAGCAACATGTTAAAAAACATTTTGCCTTAGCAACCACATGACAACAGTTTAAAACCCATTAAGAGCCTCTTAGCAACCACATAGCAACACCCTAGCAATAAAAAAAAAAAAAAACAACAACAACAACCACCTGGCATCACCATAGAAATCACTTAGCAACACATTAAAAACCACTCAGAACACCTTTGCAAACATATACCAATACCCTGGCAACCTCCTAGAACACCAAGAATCAAGAATAGTCTAACAACCGCCTAGCAACATGTTAAAAACACTCAGAACACCCTAGCAATCGCATAGCAATGTTTTAAAAACACTCTAAACATCATAGCAACCATACAGGAACATCTTGGCAACAGAACAGTCTAACAACCGCAGAGCAATGTGTTAAAAACAATTTTGCCTTAGCAACCACATGACAACAGTTTAAAAACCCATTAAGAGCCGCTTAGCAACCACCTGGCATCACCATAGAAATCACTTAGCAACACATTAAAAACCACTCAGAACACCTTTGCAACCATATACCGACACCCTGGCAACCTCTTAGAACATCAAGAATCAAGAACCGTCTAACAACCGCCTAGCAACATGTTAAAAACACTCAGAACACCCTAGCAATCGCATAGCAATGTTTTAAAAATACTCTAAACATCATAGCAACCACAGAGTAACACCATGGCAACCACCCAGAACAATCTAACAACCGCAGAGCAACGTGTTAAAAACCACTCTAAATACCTTAGCAACCACATGATAACAGATTAAAAACCACTTAACAACATATTAAAAGCATCATAACGCTCTGGTGAGTTTTGAACGGCGCGCACCCTTCTCCACCCCCAATAAAATGTAAAAATGTAGTTTTCACATGTTTCTGCTGCCCTGTTGTGTGGAGGAGTTGTTGGTCGGTCATGAATGAAGGGTTCATATGCACTTGTGTGGGTGTAAGAAAACCATTTCAAATTGAGATGAGAAGTTCACTTATGAAACTAGACAATAACACACTTGTAGGCTTTTTTGCATCCCTGAATTTAAAACTGCTTGTGCAGTAAGTCAAAGAAATTATTCATCATGGTCACCACTAGTCAAAAACTAGTGGACACACTGACCCATTCTTTATTTCAGTATTAGAATTTTTCTCATTTCAAATAATAGTAAAGTCATCACGACATAGAAAGGAAATGCATGGGAATGTTGTAATGATTATAACCGGGTGATTTTGCTTTTAGATGACACCACAATTCCGTGAAACACATCCAAAAGTCTAAAGAGACACTGTTAGGAAGGAATTAAGCATGGAAAAGTCATTATAAATGTAAATGATAGCTTTTAATTGATGTCAGCATTTTACTTTTCTCTGCCTTTTTGATCATGCATTATTATACAACAGATATTTCATATTGAAGGAATCAAAGCACATTGCATGCTGCGAAGGGCTGTCGGTGTGTATGATGAAGCTGTCGGATGAATCTGACTGTCAGGTTGTTTTGTGCTAAACAGTGGTTACCGCCTGCTCGCCACCACTCAACGACAAAGCAACGATGGCCATGAAAAGTTACGGTATGACACAATGAAAGCTAATTCTCTCTCGTACAGTCTAGAGTGAGTTAACGTCTGCTTCAAACGAGTATTTAAACGCTGACTTGATTAATGTTCGGAACGCTTCCGTCCCATGTGAGTTGTAGATTGTTTGATTGAATGAGAAATCTGCCTAATGAACTAACGCTACATGTTAGGATTGTTCCCATACCTAGCGGACTACCTTTCTGTCTCCTGCCTATATAAGTAGCTTACGCAAAATCCAAACTAAGATGGAACCTCACAAGTGACTGATTTGGAGGTAGCATCTCTGTGTGCCTTACAAACATGTGATACTGTCTTGAATTTGGGATCTTTGAAGACAGCATAATTATCCATCCTAGATTTTAGAACAGCTTCTATGTCGGGGGAGCACTTATGATACCTTAATAACTTGGTTTTGAAACAGAGCCTTTGTACTCCATTCTCTTCCATTCATACACATGTAAACAGGTGTACCTTTTACTTCGGGCACTTCTATGTCCCATGGGTGGATTTCTATTAAAACAAACAGATTTCAGATTTCTACCTTTTTGTTGTATGAAGGTCTCATTAAAACTGAAATGGAAACGATTTATCAAGACTTCATCATTTATTTGTGGTACTTTTGAAATGCCTTTTATGTGTAGATTTTACTGTTTTAACCTTGACCCAGACTCTCAATATTAAACTGTGAAAATCCATTATAAAAATACAAATTATTACATGTTTTAATCTATGATCATCTAAACAATGAGTAATACAAACAGAAAACATTTCAAAATATATTGTGTGAAAATGAGTTCTACAATTTGTTTAGAAAATAAAATAGTGTCAGTGAAGAAGCATGCTTGAGATGATTCAAAACAAAGAAAAATCAAGGGTAACATCACTTGTGACCGGAAGATTTTTATTGTGCATAATTTCCAATCAAGCCATAATTAAGCGCAGATTATGCAAAAAGTGTGAACATATTATTTAATTGTGTAAATTTAGGATAAATTAATGTTAGCTATGAAAAAAGCCCTTGAAAGACAAATAAGTCCGTCACTTTTTTCATAACCGTTAAACATTTCATTTCCATCAGCATCATTTCCACCACAGAATTCAATTAAACACTCTGCTGGAAATGACACTGCATAAATATACATAAAACTGCACACACTCCCTTCAGTTTTAAGCAGATACTCCGTGCTAATTCGGACAGACATGAAACAATAACTAAAGCGTTTGGGGTGTTCATGTGGGATTTTCACGCATTTTAATAGCAAGATTATTCCTTTTTTAGTGATGTACAGCTGAATATTGCATATATGTTGAAATGAGTTTGAAGTGCACTTTATGTTGATGCCTGTAGCATAGGGGCAGTGGTAGCTGAGCGGTTAAGGCTCTGGGTGCCATATCATGGCTGACCCTGCACTCTGACCCCAGCTTAGCTGGGATATGTGAAGAAAAAAAAAAGAATTTCACTGTATATGTGCAAAATGTATATTGTGTGATAACGTATTAAGTTAAAATGTTGATTTAGTAATTAGAGAATGTTTTTTTTTTTTTTTGTCAGGACCCTGACAAAAATTAAACATGATTTTACTATAGTAATATTGTAGTAACATGACTGCTGTCACCAGGGTTTTCTGAACAGAAATCATGGTTTTGATACATTTAACCATGTTTTACTACAGTAATAGTGTAGTTTCTATACTGTAACCATGATTATACTATATATACTATATATTGTAACCATGATCATACTATATATTGTAACCATGATTATATTGTTGTTACTATGATTTTACTACAAATGCCATGGTTAAACTATGGTTACTGTTGTAAAACAATGATTGTTATATAAGGGCAAACCTGTTGAAGTGTTTACCAAATAGATTATTCTTTGGATTTGGCAGTAATATTTTTATTTTTTTATGAAGCAAATACCGAACCGTACCGAAACCGTGACCCTAAAACCCTGAAACAAACCGAACTGTGAGAAATTCAAACCATTACACCTCTAATATATATATATATATATATATATATATATATATATATATATATATATATATATATATATATATATATATATATTTATACTGTATATATATATATTAGGGGTGTAATGGTTATATATATACATACACACACACACACACACACACACACACACACACATACACACAAACACACACACACTATATATACACTGATCAGCCACAACATTAAAAGCACCTGTCTAATATTGTGTAGGTCCCCCTCGTGCCGCCAAAACAGCACCAACCCGCATCTCAGAGATGATATTCTTTTCATCACAATTGTACAGAGTGGTTATCTGAGTTACCGTAGACTTTGTCAGTTCAAACCAGTCTGGCCATTCTCTGTTGACCTCTCTCATCCACAAGGCGTTTCTGTCCGCAGAACTGCCGCTCACTGGATGTTTTTTGTTTTTGGCACCATTCGGAGTAAATTCTAGAGACTGTTGTGTGTGAAAATCCCAGAAATACTCAAACCAGCCCGTCTGGTAAATTAACTGAAGCTCCTGACCTGTATCTGCATGATTTTATGCACTGCACTGCTTGCACTGCTGCCACACGATTGGCTGATTAGATAATCGCATGGATGATTGTTGGTTCCAGATGGGCTGGTTACTAGCCAGATTTAGAAAGCACTAAACCAAATGTGCTCCAATAATTGAAATGATCTTGAGCTTGTGCCGAGATTTCTTTTTTTATGAAGCATGGAGACCCAGGTGATGTAACGTTCAAGGTATTTATCTTCAAACATCTCTAAGAGTCCCGCATCTGATAACCTACAGCAGTTCTTTGTACCATCAGCCTCTCTCTCCTCTCTGGCACAGCTGTGTTACTGTATCCTGTGTGACCCCTCTGATCTCTGGCTGTGTGTGTAATGAACAGTAATGGCCTGCGGCTGCGAGCACCAGCACAGCACAGACTCGCTTGCAATATTGTCTGCTGTTAGAGGCAGTAAATGAGAGAGTGTGAATTGCGACTGAGAGGTGAGTGAAAATAATACATAAAAAAGCACAGAACGAAAGCATGGATGCAGTATGGAAATGAAAATGCCGGCAATAACTAGGAAGTGAGGACGGAAGGAGAACGCAAATAAAAGATGTTGTGGGAAACAAGAGATACTGCGAGAAAGCTCGAAACAAATACAATATGGTGAGGGGAAAATAAAAGAACAAAGGATAAACAGAGAGACAGAAAGAAAGGTGAAATTAGGACAGGCACTCACAATCTGTGCTCACAATCTCAGAACGACAGTGATGGAAAACTCCATCCTCCTCTGACCCAGCAAGGTCGGAGATGTTGCTATTACTTGGGTGTAACGATTCATTCTTTTGAAAACAATTCAGTTGATGAAAAATCCTGACGATGCAACAACATCAACAGCATTAATCAATTAACAATGCTAAAAAAATTAATTTATTGTGATTTGTTAAGGCCAAAGTCTACTTTGGTTTTCCGTGTGCCGCTACCGTGATCTTAACGCTAATTTCGTCATCTGCACAATACTGTACTAAAGGCTATCACAAAGCAGTCGTAGTGTGCATGCGCCGAACGCATCTGTGTGCGCTCACATTCAAAACGTTTACTTTGCCTGGAGTCATGAGTTCGAATCCAGGGCGTGCTGAGTGACTCCAGCCAGGTCTCCTAAGCAACCAAATTGGCCTGGTTGCTAAGGAGGGTAGAGTCGCATGAGGTAACCTCCTTGTGGTCGCTATAATGTGTGGTTCTCGCTCTCGTTGTGGCGCATGGTGAGTTGTGCATGGATGCCGCTGAGAATAGCATGGGCCTCAACATGCGCTTCCTCTGCGGTAACGTGCACAACAAGCCACATGATAAGATGCGTGGATTGACGGTCTCAGACGCGGAGGCAACTTGAGATTCGTCCTCCGCCACCCGGATTGAGGCGAGTCATTACACCACCATGAGGACTTAGAGTGCATTGGGAATTGGGCATTCCAAATTGGGGAGGAAAGGGGAAAAATCCGAGCGCTTGACTGTGCGTGAGACATAATAATATGTGTAAAAATGTTGCCATTGTAAATTAATTTGCAGTTGTACTAGTAACATTGTATTGTTGGCATACAGACGGCATTTAGAGAATGTATAAAAACAGAAAAATATAATTCCTTTTCACTGTACATCTTGCCATTGAAGTCACTAGGCACAGTCATGATTTCAAGCTTGATTACATTTCCTAGTGCTTGACCCATGCACAGAGCACTAGATGGCGCTATAGGAAGTGTAATCGAGCTAGAAATCATGATCGCCAAGAGGACTGCTGTCAAGATTTATAATGAAAAAGGCATTACATTTTGGTCTATTCTCACCCAAAACTGATTGGATAATTTCAGATGACATTGATTAAACCACTGGAGTTGTTTGGATTACTTTTATGCCTTTTTGAGCTTCAAAGTTCTGGTCACCATTCACTTGCATTGTATGGACCTACAGAGCTGAGATATTCTTCTAAAAATCTTCATTTGTGTTCTGCAGAAGAAAGAAAGTCATACACATCTGGGATGGCGTGAGGGTGAGTAAATGATGGGAGAATTAACCCTCTGAACTAGCCCTTTAATATATTTGATTAGGGTTGTGTAAAATGTAAGATTTCCGATTAATCGCAATTTGAACGATCTGAATATCGATATCTTTCAGACCCCGTTTACACCTGGTGTTAAGATGCGTTTCGGGTGATCCGATCACATGTGGTCAGTGCTAAATACAGGTCTTAACGGGGTCTAAAACATTTTGTGATCGGATCACAAAAACCACATATGAATGTAGACAAAAACGCATTTGACCGCATCGCATTTGAGGTGTAAACGCTAATCCGTCCTGTATGCGTCCAGACAGCAGCGAAGCACCACCCCTCACCTGTCAATCAACCACTGCGCTAAAACAAGAGTTTAAACTTTGCCGGTTTCAAGCACTTTATAAGGAAATAACTGTCCGATCGTAAAACTTTAAAAAGCATATATATATTCACAAACATGAATACTTCACAGTTCTTCTTCAGTGTGTCTGAAATCAACATGCAGGGACACGTATGAGAAGCACAAACATCTGCAGCTCAGTTAAATACAGGTAATGCACTAAAATATGGACAATTCTGCTCGAAATGTCGCGTTTGTGCTCAGATTAAATTTCAGATGCATTTGGGAGGAACAGCGCGCCATTTTTTTAATGCTGTCTTTTCTGAGTTTGTTGCACTTTAATATCATGCAGTAACACACTGACGGAGTGATTGATGTATGGCGTCATGAAATCAGAGACCCTCCCCTCGAAATCCGAACACAATTGGTCACAGGAGATGATGTGTCTCGCCTAACAACATGAGATCGGTTCATCCGAGATGCATCTTAATACCAGGTGTAAACAGGGTCTCACTTTTACTTTTATGTTTACTTCAGTTTGGTTGTGTTGATTATTATATCTGTTTAACAAATAGAAACTCGTAATGTACCAAGTTAGAAGGTTCCCTGAATAATTTACAGCATTAGCAGAGAGAGAATTTATAACTGAAAATATAAACTATAAAATAACATTTCTTTGAAATTATTGGGTCACACCTTATTTTACAGTGTTCATGCTACTGTGTTTTTACATAGGTAAATACTGAGTAATACTAATGAGCTACATGTAGTTACTGTGTAATGATTTTGTACAGCTGCATTTATTTACATATTGTTATTACTATAGTAATTACTAATAGTAATATGTAATATGTGTAACACGAACACTGTAAAATAAAGTGTTACCAATTATTGTATTACAGTTATCTAGTTTGTAATTAATCTAATGAGAATTGCGATCATTAAGAATAATGTAAATTACAAAAAAGGCCAGGACATATTACATTGTGACGAAGAGGAGGGCAGGGCCGGGCCGTGACTATGCATGCCCGGCCCCCAATCGGGCTAATCAGCCGAGGAGAGGGATAAATGCAGTGGGACGTTTGGGAAAGAGAGAGCCACATGCAGCTGCAGTGTGTACGTTTGTGTTGTGTGTCTTTTTGTTTTCATTAAACATTATTTTGATGGTAATGGTGGCCAGTTAATAGATAGCTGTACAATGTGTATAAACCTCACTCTCCTGACCTCAAGACGTACACTAGTGACTGATTCTAGGAGCTGTAGCCTTTAGCCTCCTTGTTAGTACACCCGCCTCCCATGCCGGAGACGCCAGTTCGAGTCCCATTCGGAGCGGGTAGAACAGGAGCGTTACAATGGTGCCGTGACCCGGATGGGAGTGAGGTTTAGGGGGGTGAGTGTAACGGTGGCCAGCTGATAGATAGCTGTGCAATGTGTATAAACCTCACTCTCCTGACCTCAAGAGGTGCACTAGCAACTGACGTTAGAGGCTGTAGCCTTTAGCCTCCTTGTTAGCGCACCCGCCTCCCATGCTGGAGACGCTGGTTCGAGTCCCGTACAGAGCGGGTAGAACAGGAGCGTCACAATGGTGCCGTGACCCGGATGGGAGTGAGGTTTAGGGGGGTGAGTGTAATGGTAGCCTGCTGATAGATAGCTGTGCAGTGTGTATAAACCTCACTCTCCTGACCTCAAGAGGTGCACTAACGACTGACGCTAGGGGCTGTAGCCTTTAGCCTCCTTGTTAGCGCACCCGCCTCCCATGCCGGAGACGCTGGTTCGAGTCCTGTACGGAGTGGGTAGAACAGGAGCATCACAATGGTGCCGTGACCCGGATGGGAGTGAGGTTTAGGGGGGTGAGTGTAATGGTGGCCAGCTGATAGATAGCTGTGCAATGTGTATAAACCTCCCTCTCCTGACCTCAAGAGGTGCACTAGCGACTGATGTAGAGGCTGTAGCCTTTAGCCTCCTTGTTAGCACACCCACCTCCCATGCTGGAGACGCTGGTTCGAGTCCCGTACGGAGCAGGTAGAACAGGAATGTCACACATGGTACACAAAATTTTAGTTTTCGTTTAAAATCATCAAAATCATCAAAAATCAGTTTCCGTTTGGGTTAGGGTTTAAACTTAGGAAAAATCGTAATGACATTATTCATTGGTTCGTTTATTTTTTTCGATGGGAGTAGAAGTCATTTGTTTTTGAACGAGTCAACTTGTACCATTTCTTATGATTTCGCTATCTCGTTGTTTATTACAACTTGTCATGATACCGGATTGGATATTCTGCTCTCTCTCTATACACTGTATATCGGGTTCCTCCAAGTCTATTGAATTTTTTTCACCTGTTTTATCGTCCACCAGGCAAATATCAGACATCTGACCATTTAGAAAAGTAAGAGCACACCCCTACTCAACAAGCAGCATGATTTGAGGGATCAATCGTCTCTGTAGCACATAACTGCGTGAGATATGATCTGAATTTTTGTATTTATTGCTAGCGGTTTGTTCAAATCACTTACCAGTATTTTGAGCAATGGAAAAAGTGATGCTTGACTTAGAAACACCAGTAAAATCATTAGATGAGAGTTAATGGCTTAATGTTTGTCTCCAGTTCTGTGATCAGAGTTACTGATCACATCAGATTTCTAATCAATTGGTTGATAGTCACAGGATAAACCTGGTGATGTGCTCACAGTTTAATCCATGGAATCTTAACTAACTTGTTTGTAACACCTAATCAATGACGGAATCAATACCGTCAGTACTACAATCTCAAATCCCAGACACTTTGAAAGCACAGTAATGTGCTAATGTAGTTCAGTTCAGGGTTTTTTTCTGAGTGTGAACTTTGATTTACATGCTGCTGATTCAGATGCTCTTGTGGGGCCAAGGAAACGGTGCCAACCATGTCTTTGCATTGGAAACTGTCATTTGTCCCTCACATTTTTCTCCAATGCTCCGACGTTGAATTCCACTCCAAGCCACAAAACATTTTGGAGTAACCACAGATGTAGTTCATGCTATGAGGATGTTCCAGTAAAGCCAAGGGCTAAAAACCAGCACACAGTTTCTCTTATTCACAAACTTGATGTTTAGAGCAGAATTCCTAGTTATTGTAGTGCAGTACCTGTAACTGTGCTTCTAATGTGTATGCTGCTTGTATTTGTGTCCCTATTGTGCACGTTCATGCATTAACTTTTTAAACATTTTCGATCTTATGCTCATTTCCCTTTAAATCCACACATAACCGGTGAAAAACCAGCCATAACAGCTGCCATTAGCATCGTCCTGTTTCAAATGGATAGCCCAAAATGCATCTTAAAATTAAGATAATGAAATTAATTCACAAACTCGTGCAGTTTATTCTTGATAACATGTCAACAAACATGAAAGAATGTTGGGAGATGTGGGTGATGTTTTATTTTATTTTCTAACTATTTTTGTCTCCTGCTACCCAATACCTTGCTCTTCTTTTTCAGCAAACATGAACGGCTCGTTCCCGTTTTTATGTGTATTTGTGCTAACTTGCAAAGAAAAAAATAATAAAAATAGCTGAAAATAATAAAATCAGCGGGTATGGAAATTTGGGCTAATATCTTGACCTTCTCTTGCGCTCTCTATATGTTTAATTGGTTTTTGGCTCATAAAGGTCTCTCACTCGTCGGGACAGTGCTCACATCTGACGACAGGATGTCTAGATATCAAGCTGTTTTGAAAACTGTCGTAGCGTCTGGGACTAATCTCAGCATGTCACAGGAGTGCGCACACTAGGGCTGGGCAATATGTTATCGATAATCTGCTTAAAAAATATTGCGATATACAGTTATATCTTCAACCCCCTTGCTGAGGGTCTGTGAATGTTTTTGCTTTATTGATTAACAAATTAAATTAATTTATTGAAACACGAAAAGCATAAACAAAAGACATATCTAAATTCAAATCGCACTTTAAACTAAACGAAAAAAAGCAATAAAACAACGAAGTGATCAAAAAATTGTATTTAACCACCTCCCCAAATCCGTCTCAAACGGCTCCATTTGCCATCACGCAAGCATTCGTCCATGACAACAGGTGGAAAATTACTAATAGCCTACAAATTAAGAACAATTATAAATTTAAAGATAATAATAATAAAAAAGCTTAATAAATTCCCTTGTGCTCCCAAAATAATGCTGCCAAATGTATGTTCTTATCCAATATATGTCTGTATTGCGTTTTGGTAATACAGTTAATGCTGCCTAAAAAAATTATTTAACCACTTTCATCTTTGTTTCTTTAATACAAAGATATGTATTACTGAACCTGCAGAGTTGCGTTCACAATGCATGCTAACTGTGTGGAAATAAAGCGAACTAAACTCACAGCACCTCCTGAGATGATCGGAGATCATTTGCAGAATTCTCATAGACGACTTTATTCTTGCAAACAGTTTTCAGATGAATGAAACAGAGAAAAAAAGAGTGAGAACTCTTTACATGCGCTTGATCCACGAGACAGGCTCGTGCTGCACGCTTCTGAACAAACAGCGAATCAGACACGAGCATTGACGGCTTTTCTTTTGTCTGTTCTTAAAAATATAATAAAGTGTGTTTCTTCAAGTGTGTGTCAAACAGCATTTATTGTCATGTGTCATGCCGAGACGTCTTACAGGTCGACCACTTGTTGTGGGTAGATGAGCAAAATTACCTGCGCATGAAATTCCTACATTTGGACGAGGAGCTCGCGAATTGGATTCAGCCTCGTTGCGTGTGGCAGGTGGCGGGTGCAAGTTTCACATCCTGGGCTACTGTTTGATATATTTGCCGACTTCGCAGATCCTTGGTTTTGCCATTTCCCGATATTGCTGATCATCATCTGTCAATTGAGAGTCGCAGTCGGCATCGGGATCTTTGTAAGATATCGTCGATATCTGATTACATCATCCTATCACCCAGCCCTAGCGCACACAATAAGACCTTTCGTCTGGAGATCTAAGACTTCCCGTCTCAGACCAGTCGCCGACTCAAAACATCAAAGGAGACGAGCTTGATTGTTGTAGTGTGCACAAGGCATATCATTTGACAGTGTCACAATACTGCATGACTTCATTTTAAACATTATATCTATTGTTTTTTTCATTTCAAACCTAACAAACTGAGCTGGATCTCTGCTGTTCTGAGGTGAAATGTCCACTGTGTGGTGCTAAAAGCAAGTCAAAAGTTCAACAAAACTGACCTCCCTACCCTAAACCTTAAACCTAACCGATAGTGTCAGAATAAGAGATTTGTGAGATGAAAAATGCAACCTCAAGACGTGCATAAAATGTTTTTATGACACTTTCGGCTCACGTGTCGATGTGTGAGTTCTTCAGGACTCATTCCCCGGTCCTTTACAGTACATCACAAGTGCAACACTCAATCAGTTGAGCTACCACACAAATTGATCACACTCGAACAAGCTTGTAAATGTAGTTATGTAATGCAAACGTTAAAATAAGTCATGCAATATAGTAGAAGTGTTTAGATGTCATAAGATAGCATTGTGTGAGGAACAGGGTCAAAAGTAAGTGTTTAGGAACTGATAATCTGGCGATTTACTCGTGATTTATGTGAAAGTGAATAAAAGCCACGGAACAATCTACGACACCGGGTTGAGCAAACTTAACAAATACTTTTTGGGGGCCACTGCATAAATAGAGCAAATCACTTCACAAGCCCACCACTTCCACAAGGAAAGAACAAATACATTACATGCCAGCTGGAATGCTCGAGGCTTTGACCTTGGACCGCTTCCCAATCCGCCCCTGGACAAGCATTGTTGGGGGTTTTAATGAAGTCCAGTCCTTTCTCTCATGTGTCCATGGCAATCTTCAGTTTTCTTTCCTTTCCTATTCACAAAACTGAGAAAACTAAAAGATGACTTTCAAACAACCTCCAACACCTCCAGCTCTTTTTGTCAATTGGATTAGACAAGCAGTGGGAATGAACTTCAGAAACCTCAGAAAAGAAACAGACCTTGAGCTCACAGTCAAAGAGCCACTTGAGAAGTCTGAAACTGTTTTGTTACCTGATAGAGAAGCGATTAGCTATTAAACAACTAGCTAAATACATACAAGGGGCAACTTCTAAAGCTGAAGGAATATTTCACTCAAAGATGAAAATTCTTTCATCATAAACTCACCCTTATTACGGCATTGTATTATTTAAACAAGGAAAACTTGGAATGTTGAGATGTATGAATGGACTACTTAACAGTATAAATCAATATTTGCTTCCATTGTATGTAAGTATTAACTGTGAGTAAATAATGACAATTTTCATTTTTGAGTGAACTAATCCTTTAACCTTCATGTTCTGTCTGGGGTCTGAAAGAATGAAATAATCACTGGATTTGCCAAAGATTTCCAGGTTGGTAGCATCAAATCTTAGAAAGATATTTTGAGTTTTCTTTAAGGCACTTGATAACAATTAATGTATACAACCTTGAGCAGAATTGTGTATTGGGTTATTGACAAAAAAGGTTTCCAGTGTGATAAAAATGAGAAATCTGAGAAATCTCTAGGTTAAAACACATCAAATTTATGTGTTGGCTTATACAGTAAAAAAAAACAAAAAAAAAACATATTTTTGATTATTTTAAAAAGTAAAAGTAAACTCTAGAAAATATATATATATATATATATAAGGCTTACTCCTTTTGACCTGAAAAAAATACACAAAATATGTTTGTTTGTTTATTTGTTTGTTTGTTTGTTTGTTTTGTATTTTTTTATTGTTGTTATTTTATTAAAAAAAAATATTGGCTCCCCGCTTGTTGATTTAATGGACAAAAGTTTTTAAAATATTAATAAGGTTTTAAACAAAATCATTTCACTGCTTATTTTTTTAACAATTAATAATAATAATAGTAATAATAATAATAATAATAATAATTAGCTGTTTAGAATATTTATTATTATTATTATTATTATTATTATTATTATTTTACTGTTTCTAGATTGTTACAGCAATTGTGACTTTAAGCACCAGAAAAAATATAAAAATGACTTTAAACTCAGTAATTGAAAACATGTGGTGTAGTGGGCTAAAGCACATAACTGGTAATCAGAAGGTTGCTGGTTCAATCCCCACAGCCACCACCATTGTGTCCTTGAGCAAGGCACTTAACTCCAGGTTGCTCCAGGGGGACTGTCCCTGTAATAAGGGCACTGTAAGACGCTTTGGATAAAAGCATCTGCCAAATGCATAAATGTAAATAACTTAATAGATCCAGACAGAAGCAATGAGTGTCATGTCATTGTCCTGATTACCCTTTGTTTTTGAATTGAAAGAAATTCTGATTGCAAAATAGACACTTTTTCGACTATTTTCTGTAAAGCCGTTCGCAGAGGCCGCTATGGATTTATTTGAATTATTTTATTTTCTTCTGTGAAATGAGATCTTGATCAGTCTGTCAGAGCTTTTGTGTTTCATACAAAAGTATGAAAACAGAAAGGGGATGGTGATTTATACTTTCCTCCCGCACTAGTCTACTATGTGGTATAATATATTTCAGTTAACCCCACCCATAAATGGCACATAAAAACAACATGAACTTGGTTGCTTTACATGGCAGTCAGAACATCTCTTCCTGTCTAAGTGGGTTGTTCTTGGCCAGAATAAGCTTCTCGATATTCAAAAGTCTGGTTTGCAAGACTAGACTAAGTGAAACTAGTCAAAGAGAAAACATTGAACTCATCTCTCTTGCAGTGTTTTTTCCCCCCTATCTATTACATGTGACAACATGTGAGTAAATAAAGGGTAGCCGTCTTAATACATTGTTTACTAGTCACATTGTCTCATGGTTAACCCATTCAGAGGCCTCAATAACAGATTATGTAGTCTCTTATTACAGTATGTTCACTGATATGATATGCAGGTTAACAACGAAAGCACTTTAAGCTGTATTTTTAACATCAAATGCATCCAACCTGTAATGAGATGTGCTACTTTAACAAGACAATTACTTTGCCAGTCACAAGCACATCAGCCTCATGCCATTTTCCTGTAACTGTAGACATTCTGCAGGAGCTAAAGAGATGCAGTACTGCCACCAGACAGCTCTCGTCAACTCGCCTTTTCACATGACTGCTCTCCGTTCTTATCATGGCTGTGTCCTTTCAACGTGTTCCGTCACCAGAACGGTCCTTCCTCCATTTTTCTATTCTCCTTCCTCCTAATCCTGTCCTCCCAGGAGTCTGAGTTAGGGAGTAACAGGTCACCGCTTTCGGCGGAAATTCTCCCTGAATACAAATTGCAGTACGCCGGGCGATGTCGAGGAGCTCTCACCTTTCTTTGGTTCTCACATGAAAAGTCTTGTTTTATAACAGATTTTTCACACTCTCACAAATGTATTCAATTGGTCTACTAACAATGTCCAACAGTGTATGTACATGCATCAGAGGAGATTTGTGTCATTTTTTGAAAATCACAATAATTCCCACCACAGTGTCATTTCCAGCACATCTCAAATCCTGTGTGGTTTAATAAAATTCTGTGGTGAAAGTGACACTGATGGAAATGATTTTTTAATTTATTTTAATATATATATATATAATGACACTCCTTTTTCTCGCTGATGCTAATTTCATAGCTAACATTTTATGTTTCCTATACACACAATTAAATACTATTTTCACACTTTTTGCATATTTGGCAAAATTACAGCTTGATTGAAAATGATGGGCAATAAAAATAGTGATTACATTTGTTTTGTCTCATATTTCATCTCAAGCATGCTCTTCACTCTCAGTTTTTTACACTTGGTTAACAAGTACAATAACTTTATAAAAATAAACTTTATTTGGTGAGGTGGAAATAATGTTATATTTAATTCATAATAATTGCAGGGCTCCAGACTGCGACTAAAATGGTTGCAAATGCGACCAAAAATAATTGATTGCGACAATGATTCAAAATCTAGTCGCCATTGGTGACAGTCAGGTTGTATGCGTTCATATGTGGTTTCGTCAGATATCATCTTGTGAGTTATTGAATACATCTTTAGAGCATCAGTGTGTCTCGTGCTGCTTTACAGCCGCTCTGTTTCTGATGAGCTCACTGCACCGCACGCAACAACAAACCCAGCGTAAGAGAGTCGTGAACAAATGACTCTTTTGAACCGGATCTTTTTCATGAATCACCTGAAAAGAACTGAGGGTTTGAACTCAGGAGCTCAGGCTAACAGTTTGAATCAGATTCACTTTCTCAGCGAATCAACCGTGAGCTCACAACTGGAAGTGCAGAAATGTCAAAATAAGAGTCCCATGTGTTTTTCAGGCTTCTTTAGAATTAAAAGTCCCGTATTGTGTACCACTTTTTTTCTTCTGGTAATTATTGATTGGGATTGGAGTAGCACAACTGCATCTGGGTTTTCATTCAGTTTGCACTCTTGTAGACTCTGTGTCTGGGCCATCCGGTAACAGTAAAGTAAGACGAAGGAAATATTTTAAAACTATTTAAGTTATATATAAATATACAAGATCAAGCTTTTGACACTTAGGACAATTGAGGGACTTGTACACAACTATTACATAACTATATACGTAAAATAAGTGCAAACATTCATTGATGCTCAAGAAGACAACACACTACTATATGCATACTATACTTTATGTAAATATCTGTAATGTAGATTTTGAAGGGCAGTACTAAATAAAATAAAAATATTTTATTTCTTATATTTGTATAAATTATGAAAGGGGTGTGAACATTGATGAGACAAAAGGGGAATGCAAACATATATTCTCAACTACTGTATATATACTGTTTATTAAACCTCTGATTAATGGGTTATCAGCTGTCTTCCTTCGTCTTTCTATCTTGTTTCTGAACAGCAATCTAAGTTGAGCAATTCTGTTAAAAACAGTCATTTGGTTCCTTAGTCATTTTTTTAGTCTGGAGCCCTGTAATTGTCATAATGTTTGAAAAACTGATAAAAATCGTTTTCACTGAAATAGTGTTTATATCACTCTTTGCTCAGATGACCTTCATTTTAAACATGTTATAATTTGCATTTTTAAAATGGATTTTCATTGTTTAATATTGAAGTCTGGCTTCGGGACAAGGGTAAAACAGTCAAATCTATACATAAAAGACATTTGAAAAGTACCAAAAATTAATTATGAAGGCCTGGGTAAAAGTCAGTTTTAATGTAACCTCCATATATTGTAGAAAAAAAGAAGCATGTTAAAATGTGTTAACATTCGGTGTCATTTCAATTGATGTATTATTTTTAATAGCATGCTGTGGTCGAAATGGCATTCAAACGAAACATTAATAAACCTTTGAAAATACTTTGTTAGGGGCAAATTTGTTGTAGTAGAAATGATGTTGCAACCAAGGGAAATTCATTTTGAAAAATGTTGATATGTCATAGTCACACAATAAGACCTGTGGTGGTCCATGAGGAGCAAAGGCCTGTAATATTTAGTGGATTTTAAGCTATTGATTGGTTTGATCCTGTGTTTGCCTTGATGCCTTGTTGACAAGCAATATTGCATTTTTTTTTTAAAGATGTTTATATATATATATGAGTTTCCTTCCTTGCCAATAAAGTAACTTTTGTTTTAAAGCTTCAAGGCTGTAATTATAATTGTATTTATTTATCACACATTATACATTCTGCACATATACAGTGAAATTCTTTTTTTTTTTTTTTTTTTTCCCCCACACATATCCCAGCCAAGCTGGGGTCAGAGTGCAGGGTCAGCCATGATACAGCACCCCTGGAGCAGATGGGGTCAAGGGCCTTGCTCAAGGGCCCAACAGTGGCATCTTGGCAGTGCTGTGGCTTGAACCCCCAACCTTCTGATCAGTAACCCTGAGCCTTAACCACTGAGCCACCACTGCCCCCTATTTTTTGCATATCCCAGCCAAGCTGAGGTCAGAGCACAGGGTCAGCCATGATACGGCACCCCTGGAGCAGATGGGGTCAAGGGCCTTGCTCAAGGGCCCAACGGTGGCATCCTTGCAGTGTTAGGGCTTGAACCCCTGACCATCTAGTCAGTAACCCAGAGCCTTAACCACCAAGCCATCACTGCCCCTGTGAGGGAATTTTCAAAGAAAGTCAATAAAGCCAAAACGATATGTGTTGAGGTCTGGTTGACAAATGCACATGAGGAATGTGGTCATTTGGTGAGGTTTGATTTGGAAGCATAAATACATCAATACATCAACTCATCACAGTTTGTGCATCTCAGTGCAGGCTGACCTTGAAAACCTGAAGTCTGCAGTCCAGCACCTTTATCAGCAAATAATTGCTTTTTTTATTAAAGGCTTTTTATTAAAGGTGTTTTATAACCGCCACCCACCTCTGTTTCCCCGACACGTCCCTCAATGCCTTGTGCTCTGCTGAGAGTGCAAAGAATTTCAGGAAAAGGTCTTATTTATCTGGGAGGACCTTTCTCTGCAGTTAAATTAAGGTTAAATTCAACATAAAAACCAAAATGGACTTTCTGTCCTATACCAAAAATAAATAAATAAATAAATAAAATAAATCAGCCTTATGCTGTTATTTTCATGCTATTTATAATTATTTATTACATATATTATTTATCCAATTTGTTTCAAATGTGAAACACAAAATGAGGCCTAAGGCAGAATGTCCAAGCCACTATTTTCCACAAAATGTATTGTAATTTATTCTCTCAAGCTCCAAAAAGGAGCTTGTTTTACTCCATTATGAATAGAAACAAATATGAAATTATATTTTGAATACAAAAAAGGATGCCTGTTTATATAGGGCCATTACGATTATTTATTTTTATTTTTTACATTTTGACATTATTTACGACACATATTTATGCACACTTTGACTCTTAACTGCAATGCGAAAAAGATTTTCGATATGATATTCTCATTACCGCAATCTGAAAAAATAAATACAATAAAAATACAAAAATAAACTAGTTATACTGTATATTATTTATGTTGTATAATATTATACATCGCATTTTTTTTTTTTTTTTTTTTTTGATTTTCCACAAAAGCTTTTTTTGTCACTGTAATACATTAAAAATGATTGTCTTATGTAAATAAGAATCCTCATTTAAAACAATAGGAATGGTAAAAGTACCTGAAAAGAATATCATCTTAATGGTCCTAAATGTAACTACATTTTCTTTAGTCAAAATGTAATTTCACCTCTTTTTTGCATTGATTTGGGGTTAAATATGACCAGGGCATTTTCTTGGCAAATTTCAGTCGAAACCTAACTCATTATTGATTGATATTGATTGATCTTTCCCTTTGCCGAAGCTCTATAATTTCACTCAGACTTGTGAAATTCAGAAATCATGGTTCTCCAGTGTCACATGACTACTTGTGATGCAGCACAATTCAACAGAGTAAACTGAAATTGAGATTTGAGAGCTATTGCAGAGGGGAATTTTATCACTGAATGACTTAAATTTCGGTCAGTTCCTGAAATGATTAAAAAAATTTCACGTTTGAGTGAACAGTTCCTTTAACCAGTATTGAACAGGTAATTTATACACAGCATGAATTGCTTTTTAACAGAGGCTTTGGCTGGTTTTACCGCAGGTACGACTGGCTGTTCAGTGTAGTATGGCTTGGCCAGCTGCCATACACATACTTATTAAACAGCCCAAGATTAAATTTGCAGAGGTTTTATTGTATCTCACTTACTTTACACTTACACTTACATTTACATTCATGCAATTTGCAGACAATTTTATTTAAAGCAACTTCAAGTGCATTTAAGATAAAATAATAATAATCCCTGCACATTTATGGTAGTATTTTCGTTTTCTGAATGCATTTTGCACAAAGTGAATTGCGTGGTGATATTTAGTTGTTGCAATAGAACGAGTTAGGGTTAGGGTTAGGGTTAGGGTTGAGAGATACATAATGTTGATTACCACACAAAATTAGTTCAGCTCGTCTGTCCATATATATATATATATATATAAAGCAAAAATCAAGGTTACAGTGAGCAATAGCCTACTTTTGAAACAGTGAGTATTTTAACGTTTACCGATTGGCCCCATTGGCTTCCCATTGTAAGTGCATCTCTGTAACCCAGATTTGTGCTTTTTTTTAAATAAAAGGATCATCAGCATTATGCCACAAATACTGTTGATTAAGCTTAACTTGTATTAAACCCTGTTCCATGAGGGGGTATTTTTTATAAACCATATAAAAACGGGCCTCGGTAGCTCAGCGAGTATTGACGCTGACTACCACCCCTGGAGTCGCGAGTTCAAATCCAGGCCGATCCAGTTGCCCCCGTTGCTACGGAAGGTAGAGTCACATGGGGTAACCTCCTCGTGGTCACGATTAGTGGTTCTCGCTCTCAATGGGGCGTGTGGTAAGTTGTGTGTGGATCGTGGAGAGTAGCATGAGCCTCCACATGCTGCGAGTCTCTGCGGTGTCATGCACAACGAGTCACGTGATAAGATGCGCGGACTGACAGTCTCAGAAGTGGAGGCAACTGAGACTTGTTCTTTGACACCCGGATTGAGGTGAGTAACCGCACCACCACGAGGACCTAGTAAGTAGTGGGAATTGAGCATTCAAATTTGGGAGAAAAGGGGATAAAAAAAATACATAAAATCGATTCAATTAATTGCAGTATATTATAAATCTGAAGAATTACTGCTGTTAATGATCAAATCAATATAAAACAAATAAGGAGATGTAAATAATGCACAAGATTTCACAATAAATGCACTTCTAGAATATATTTAAAATAGTTGTCCGGTCTCTATAGCCGCTTTTCTACTATCGGGCCAAACGGTTCTGAGCACGGTACGGAATGGTTACCGTAGCATTTCCACATGAGCACGGTTCGGCATGGCACAATTAGCTAAACATATGCAACTGTGCTTGTGGAACGGCTTTAGTACGGATCGACTCACGATTGTCAATTTGACAACACCACTTTTAGTTGTGTTTATGTTTGATTATACAGCCGTCTACTATCAATTATCACAATATATTGTCCTCACATTCAGCGAACACTCTTACTGTTAATATACATATCTTACAGTGTATCAATTATGTTTAATAAGCCGACGACATGTGTAGTCATGTAAATATATTAAATGCTGTTCCTTTTTCCAGGTGAGGTCATAAACGGTTCAAGCATAAACTGATCAGCAAATGTTGATTTTTATTCATTACTCTGATTTTGTGTTGCGTGTAAACACCTTTACCGGCTTATCCAATGTTTGCAAGTGTTGTGCACATGACTGTTTACATTTTGTTGTCAAAAGTAGAGAATAATCTGATGATTTCAAATCTCATATAAATGTGTTTTTCTTGCATTGGCGATTTTTTTTTAATATGCAAATTTTTGG
>NC_059358.1:2710579-2750579 GCF_019703515.2 Myxocyprinus asiaticus | reverse complement strand
TGCTGGATAGGAGGCTTGTGGAAATTTGATGCCTGTATTGTATGGATTCTGTTTGTTGATTAGCAAAAGGGCGTACATTTTCAAACAAGGCAAGTCATGCTATATTTTTTTTATTTTGCCATCTGGTTCGAATTATAGGAGAAAATATTACTGAAAGGATGCTCTTTCATGGCGTATGATATGAGACTTAATTCAGTCCTCAGTTAGGTTTCTTTTAAGTGTAATTTTTGGAGATTTTTATGAGCTATACATACAAAATTTCATTTGGAGAAAATAAAGATAGACCTAGACCTAGACAAAAAAACAAAAAAACAAAACGATTTTAATCGAATGAATTACATGATTTGCCGATTAAAGCTGAAGCATGTAATTTCTGCTCCACTTGCGCCACCAAAAATAAACGTTGTTTTCAAAACAGCTTTCTGAATACACCGCCCGTCTGCAATTGGTGAAACAAAGAGACAGTCCCGCCCCCAGCTAATGCCATTGGTTGAGAAACGTTGTTGGGGCGGGTCTAAGCGGGTTGCTTAAAAACAAACGGCAATTTTTATAGCGCCACAGAAAGACGAGAAGAGTTGTCTCTGCATATTAAGCTGGGATAGAAGAAAGTATTTTAACACTGCAAAAGTTACATACTTCAGCTTTAATTAATCAAATGAATTGCAAATAATCTCATGTACTGTATAAATATTTGCCCTCTAATTATAATAATTCAATATATAATGATTAAATCATTGTAAATAGTTATTTTTTAAATTATAAATATAAAAAATATATATATAACATAATTATTCAGATAATTAAAATGCATTACATTATTGTGGCAGATGGGTAAAGCATTGATAAGATAAAATGGCTTTAGTAGGCGATATATTAATTCTTTCTATATTATTGAACATAAGCCTATCATTCGCCTTACAGTCCACAGCAGTCCATTTAAAATTGAATTTGTCAATCTTTCAGAGATCTATCTGTCTGTCTGTCTGTATATGAGTATATATGTGTATGTGTGTATATACTGTGTATATATATATATATATATATATATATATATATATATATATATATATATATATATATATATATATATACAGTTGAAGTTAGAAGTTTACATACACTTAAAGAAGTCATTAAAACTCATTTTTTAACCACTCCACAGATTTAATATTAGCAAACTGTAGTTTTGGCAAGTCGTTTAGGACATCATCTTTGTGCATGACATGAGTAATTTTCCAACAATTGTTTACAGACAGATTGTTTCACTTTTAATTGACTATATCACAATGCCAGTGGGTCAGAAGTTTACATACACTAAGTTAACTGTGCCTTTAAGCAGCTTGGAAAATTCCAGAAAATGATGTCAAGCCTTTAGACAATTAGCCAATTAGCTTCTGATAGGAGGTGTACTGAATTGGAGGTGTACCTGTGGATGTATTTTAAGGCCTACCTTCAAACTCAGTGTCTCTTTGTTTGACATCATGGGGAAATCAAAAGAAATCAGCTAAGACCAAAAAAATTGTGGACCTCCACAAGTCTGGTTCATCCTTTGTAGTAATTTCCAAATGCCTGAATGTACCATGTTCATCTGTACAAACAATAGTATGCAAGTATAAACACAATGGGACCATGCAGCCATCATACCGCTCAGAAAGGAGACACTTTCTGTCTCCTAGAGATGAATGTAGTTTGGTGCAAAAAGTGTAAATCAATCCCAGAACAACAGCCAAGGACCTTGTGAAGATGCTGGAGGAAACAGGTAGACAAGTATCTATATCCACAGTAAAACGAGTCCTATATAGACATAACCTGAAAGGCTGCTCAGCAAGGAAGAAGGCACTGCTCCAAAATCGCCATAAAAAAGCCAGACTGCAGTTTGCAAGTGCACATGAGGACAAAGATCTTACTTTTAGAGAAATGTCCTCTGGTCTAATGAAACAAAAATTGAACTGTTTGGCCATAATGACCATCGTTATGTTTGGAGGAAAAAGGGTGAGGCTTACAAGCCGAAGAACACCATCCCAACCATGAAGCATGGGGGTGGCAGCATCATGTTGTGGGGGTGCTTTGCTGCAGGAGGGACTGGTGCACTTCACAAAATAAATGGCATCATGAGGAAGGAAAATTATGTGGATATATTGAAGCAACATCTCAAGACATCAGACAGGAAGTTAAAGCTCAGTTGCAAATGGGTCTTCCAAATGGACAATAACCCCAAGCATACCTCCAAATTTGTGGCAAAATGACTTAAGGACAACAAAGTCAAGGTATTGGAGTGGCCATCACAAAGCCCTGACCTCAATCTGATTGAAAATTTGTGGGCAGAACTGAAAAAGCGTGTGCGAGCAAGGAGGCCTACAAACCTGACTCAGTTACACCAGTTCTGTCTGGAGGAATGGACCAAAATTCCAGCAACTTATTATATATATATATACTAGATTATACTGATTAAGAGAAGTTTAGGGCTATAAAATGAATGTGGATAGCATTATAGCTCAGATAATTTGGTCTTGGAAGAATTCAGTGAAACTTGTTTGAGTTTATATTTAGATCTCTGACTTTTGATTGCAAACTTTGTTATTTTGTCAAATCTGAGTACAGTTTGAGACTTTGCTCAGATCTCAGCTGAAAACCTGGAGGAGACACATGAGATTACTGGAGTGTTTGTCTCAGGAGAAACATTAACAGGAGACAAAAGCAGAAGTCTCCATTTGCTCTCTATGTGATCTCATTGCTATCTACAGTAGCAGGAACAATCGAGATTGTAACGATATCTCATTTGTGATTATTTTATTGTTCTTTTCCTACGGGTAGTGATTTGTGTTCACCAAAACTCTTCCAGAAGGTATGTAATACTACACTTTACATCATCGCAAAAAAAGACTGTTGATGCTCATAAGGAGTGGTTGTACTGGTAAGGAATCAAAGAAAACCATGTATTGTATGCAGATAAGAAACAGCAAGATTTTAAAATGTCAGTGAAACATCAGGGAATCTCTTGGGAATTACAAGCAAGATAATGAAAAACTGGCCACGAATGTTTGACGAAGCTGCAGGATTAAAGGAGATTTGGGGAATTTGTTAAAGTAATGACTTAGATGGAAAGAAGTTAAGATGTCACAGGGAAAAAATGAGGGACACTGTTTCAATCGGCTGTTTTTCCACGCTTTGACGCTAAGAACATGTCTTTATTGTGACATCCGGTAGCCATGGTAACCTTATCTACATCCTTCACTAATCACTGTTGGTTAGTTTTACACATCAACGTCATTCCCACAAGCCCTTAAGCTCCTAGTGTCCATGAGCGCTGGTTTTAGCTCAGTCAATTTTTCCTGTGTATAAAGTTCCATGTGAATATAAATAAATGTGTATGGGTCAATGACATGATGGTAATTTGTTTGTCCGGATCTCTTAAGTTATTTCTAAATGCGTAAAAAATGCAATTCACATGAAACAGTTATTAATACACCTCTACTGTGATGAACATGTTTTCAGTTTCTGAGTTCAAAGTCATTTTGATATTGTTTCTTGGGCTTAAAGTAAAAAATGTCTAAGTGGTGAAACCATCTGGAGACAAATGAAATATTGACATTAGTATTTATTTATTTAGGCATCTAAAAAAAAGAAAAAAAGGCAGATAAGCCGATAACCGATTAATCGGCCGATAGTTGTTTTTTTTTAACTGATTTATAGAATGTTAAAAACGAATTCTTAGACTTTCCTTACAATGACAGGCACAAACATTAAGGCTACAAGAGTCCAAAATGAATAAAATCCCAAAAGCAATTTATTGTGCAACCAAAATCCCAATAATAACAAGAAAAAAATGTGATTTGGTGCATAACGCAGGACTGTTAACTATAAACAAGCCTGAAATACACAAGGACTCTTATTATGAAATGACAGAGACTTGGCTTCATTACAATGCTCTATATGTAAATATTTTCCAAATCAAGCTTTTTATAGCCTATATCAGTGTTTCTCAACTGGTGGGTCGCAACCCAAAAGTGGATCGCAGGTCTATTCGGACAGGGTCGCGGACAACAGGGAAAAAACAATGCCATGATTCTTCCATTGAAGATATTTCGGCGGCCGCCCAAGTGATAGCCTATTTAGGACTGCCGAGGCAGATTTAATGATAATCTCACAATCAGCTAAAGGCTTCTCATCTGCACTTCGCACGAGTGTAACGGAACCAGCTCGTGACCATGATCTACTCTGCTCTCTGACATGCACGTGCAACAACCGGGTTTCCCTTGATATTGCGGAGCGCAGACCTTAAAACCGTTGTGACCAGTTTTAATTCTAGTGAGACTTTTCTAGTTTAAAGCTTTAGGAAGTCATGTCAAACCTCTCAAACAGTAGGCAGCCCTGACATGCCAAACAGCACTTAGGAGGATCAACACTGTGCTATGCGCTAATTTATTTTTCATTATGCATCATCACCTTTACAAAATTGTTTCCCAATTTTACATGAGTAAAATTAACTGTTATATTATGACAAAATGTTATAGTTTCATATGAAATAATATAAAGGTAGAATCTATTAGACCTCATTTTATATCAACAGTGGCATTTTTCAAGATGTGTTTCAGCTAGTATTTATTTTTTCATAAATACTATAATTTGTTATTATTATTATTACTATTATTTAAGACTAGCTACACTGACCTAACCATGGTAATGAGGAGCATTTCCTCCTGTGTAATATGTATGTTCTGTTTGAATTATGTTTGAAATTAGAAACAAACGGGATAATAATGGGCTCATATAAGTAAATATGCTCTTCAATTTTTAAAAGGGGGGAGAGAAAACTTCCTGTCGCTTTTGTTGTTGACGTCAACAACAAAAATAATGTCACTTGATGCATGTCCTTGCACTTGAAATCCATGAACAAAACTATGCAACATAAAAGGAAATGCAACACAGGATGAATTAAATACAGGTTGCGTTTTTACTATGGTGGGTCGCCACTTGATTTCCAATGTAAAATCTGGGTCCCGAAGCAAAACCAGTTGAGAACCACTGGCCTATATATTCATCAGATGAAGAGTTTTGTATGTGTATATTTCACCAGATGAGGTTATTGATAAGGAATAAAAAAAAATGAGCGGAAAAAATATCGGCAACTATCGGCATACATTTTTGCAGATAAACGATAGTGCCAGAAAGCAAATATCGGCATCGATAATATCTGTAAAACCGATATATTGGTCTACCTCTAATATATAGATCAGCCACAGCATTTAAACCACCTGCCTAATATTGTGTAGGTCCTCCTCGTGAGATGATATTCTTCTCACCACAATTGTACAGAGTGGTTATCTGAGTTACCGTAGACTTTGTCAGTTCAAACCAGTCTGGCCATTCTCTGTTGACCTCTCTCATCAACAAGGCGTTTCTCTCCGCAGAACTGCCGCTCACTGGATGTTTTTTGTTTTTGGCGCCATTCGGAGTAAATTCTAGAGACTGTTGTGTGTGAAAATCCCAGAAATACTCAAACCAGCCCATCTGGCACCGTCTGGTAAACACTTCCTGTAGCGTCTGGCCAGAACTTCAGTGAAGAGGTAATAATGGAAGAGCTACAGTGTTCTTCAAACCAAGAAGACAAACATAGAAAGAAGATTACTAAAAAGAAAAGGTGGTGAAACGGCAAATGAAGAAGAAAGAGTCCAGTTATACGAGTTGAAATTATGGAGTGTAAACAGATACAGTAATCACGTTTCACTGTAAATATGTTCCTGCTAATCCTACCGCTATTTTCACAGCTTTATGGTGCTATAACATGGTGTGAAATCAAAGGTGAATCTTCAAGGTGGTTTTACATCAAGCACTAATTAACTGGAGTGTCCACTACGGTGCGAATTACCATTTTAATATGCCCCTGTGTTTCATATTGCGCAGATTAGCCCGTTTCAATCTTTCAGGCATTAATGTGACTAATTTCTATTTCCTGCCCACACTGGCTAGAAAAGAGAAAAGAGCACCTTCAAACATTTCATTATTGGAACTCTGCATGAGCAATTGTGGAAATATTGCATTGTATTTCAGAACTTCCTCAAATGCTTCTTCTTCTGGTGTTTCTGAAAGGCTTTGCACGTGAAACCGGTCCAGATTATTTGGGTGAATATTGTGAAATCTGTCAATAACACTTTCCATCTCACAAAAATACTTAAAATCAGAAGAAAGTAAGAAATTATAGCCTGTGTAAAAAAATAAACGAAGCACACTATTAAGATTTTGTTTTGCAGTCTGATATTAATTTTATAACAATTAACCACATTGTCCCCCTCAATTCTCATTACAGCAGTAAATCAATAATATATGAAATCAATATCAGACAAGCGAGTGAGTTTGAACTTTTATGAAACAGTTCAACAAAGAAACAAGTATTTCATATTCATAACTTGCATTTCAGACAAAAATTGTCCAGTTAATGTAGTTGGTGCATTTCTTCTCCAGCGGCAAAATTAGTTCAAAAAGAAGGCAAAGCATCAAACTCTCGTTTTGAACAAGAGGCGTTTGGTTTGTAAACAAATCAGTATTTTTGAACTAGTCTTTTAAGTGAAATAAAATCGGTTGTTTCGGTTGTGAGTGACTCTTTGTTTTTTAACAAATCAGTTCAGTCAATGATTGAACGACTCAATCATAACATTAAAGACACTCATTTGTCGCCACCTACTGGTGTAAATATGCAATATCAGGGTTCCCGTGCATCCTGGAAAACCTGGAATATTGCAATGCAGTTTTCCAGTCATGGAAAAGTAATGGAAAATGAGAAAAATATCTAAATGTCCTGGAAAATAATTATTTGTCCTGGAAAATATTTTAGTATAATAAAACTGTATAATTGTGTCGCTGACCAGGTTTTTGTTACATTTACTAGTATTGATATAGCGCAAATTGCTGTTGTTGTGTTAGCTGGAAAAACATTTGAGTTGTTAATTTCAGACAACGACGACGATCGGACCGCAGAAAATTAATTTACACCCCGAGGTGGTAGTATGTTGATGTGGCCTTTACACTTCGTTATGTAAATACATTTTCAATAATTCAAAGATCAGAGTCTGTTTATACCACCGTTACTACATATAGGGCCTTTGATTTCCACGATGCGGAAAACACGGACTGAATCACTGAATCCAGTCATTAAAATGACATTAGCTATAAAGTGCGGAATATCTTGGAATCGGACATATTTGGAATGAAAATGAATGTTTGATTTAAAATCTCGAAATATGTCCAAGTGTGATTATTAAACCGCAAAAAGCTATGATTTAATTAAATAAATATATAATCTGCATGTGCTGCGTGCTTCAAAATGAATGTGTGACGCCGGTCACTCGTACGCTTAAAACACCTCAACATGAGCATCACGCTTGCTCTGGGTGCGTGTATGTGTGTGTGCAGTAGATGACAGTGAGCAGAGCGCTCCGAAGCATGCAGCATATACAGACTACGTATTTATTTAAATTAATCACAGCTTTTTAATGTTTAACAATCACACTGGGCCATGCTGCAAACTGCTTATCCGGAGGTGAGAAACTACTGTCAAAAATGCACAGAAACGCAAAATAAAAGCTTGATTTAAATGGATGCCTGAAATGGGGAAAAAGTTAAATAATAAAATTAAATAATAATAGTAATGATAATAATGTACTAAAGCAATATCTCACATCTGTGATGTTCTGTTGTGTAACACTTATTTAAATATTTCCAGTGTTTATTTTTTTTTTATTTATTTTTTTTTCACATTGTGGGATTTTGTAGAAAGGCACTTCGTTTGATAAAAAGAATGCAATGATATTGAAAAAAAATAATTACAATATTATTTTCTTTTGATTCAAGTTTTTAAATGAATATGATTAGACACCATTTTGATGATGGAATTTAGTTAAACTGTCGAATATGGAAAAGAAATAAAATAAAAATAAAACAACTTCAAAAACCACAATTTTAATAACCACTCATGTGTTTTTGTTTAAATATTGCAACCGTGTGGGGGCTTGGGTATCTCAGCGAGTACTGACGCTGACTACCATCCCTGGAGTTGCGAGTTTGAATCCAGGGCGTGCTGAGCGACTCCAGCCAGGTCTCCTAAGCAACCAAATTGGCCCGGTTGCTAGGGAGGGTAGAGTCACATGGGGTAACCTCCTCGTGGTCGCTATAATGTGGTTCTCGCTCTCGGTGGGGCACGTGGTGAGTTGTGCGTGGATGCCGCGGAAAATAGCGTGAAGCCTCCACACACGCTATGTCTCAGCGGGAACGTGCTCAACAAGCCACGTGATAAGATGCGCGGATTGACGGTCTCAGACGCGGAGGCAACTGAGATTCGTCCTCCGCCACCCAGATTGAGGCGAGTCACTACGCCACCACGAGGACTCAGAGTGCATTTGGAATTGGGCATTCCAAATTGGGGAGAAAAATAAATAAACAAATATTGCAACCGTGTGGCACATAAAATGTCCTGGAAAAATTGTGCCTTGAAAAGAGTGGGATACCTGAATGTCCAGAAATGTTCACTGAGCAATAATTGAATCTAATTATTTTTTTTTAAAGCTTTATATGTGTGCTTCTGCTATCATTCTTTTAAATAAGATACTTGCTTGGTTTGATATTTAATCTAATCCAATGGCATTTGTGGATTTCTAAGTGTGGCTTAAAAGTCCAAATACTCCTTGTGGCCCCAATTTTATAATTGTGGACCACCTCTGTATTAAGTGCACACCTGTCAGTTGTCATTCCCTGTCAGGGTGTAGTTGATCTTCTGTCATGCATAAACTCTTAGTTAGGTGACCACTGCGCTCATCGATTTCTCTCCCGTCACAGTCCTCTTTCTGATAGCCACCACTGCGTCGCATCTGCTGCAATGAGCTTGGCAGGTTCGATTGCGCAGTAAGGGTGAACTAATCATATTGGAGACACTGTCATAACAGAGGCAGCTGTGCAAGCAAATGAGCGCACTCCTGGCATGACCAATTAGAATAACTCTTTCAGAGCGACAGACCGCACCTGATTACACACCGTCCTTAGTGGTGTTTTTGCATGTTGAAGCAAAAGTCAACCACTTTTCATTTGTTGATCATTTAGAACTCAAGGTACAAACTTAAAATTAGGGTTGTTACAATACCAAAATTGCAGTCTTCGATTTCTCGATTCCCGTTACTGATTTAGATGCCACAGCAAAGGCGAACATGCGGTGGACCCTATTCAGGGTATGATATTTTAAAGTAGACAAGAATGTAAATTAGGCTGTTAGGGACATACGGTTTGTTCAGTAGGTTGTACACTCTTCATTTTCATAGTCACATGGATCTTCTTCAGCTTAAATTAGTCTCCATCTAATTTGAGTTTACATCATTTTAAACATTAAAAAAGTGCAATTCATTTATTTAGAGGTAAAACTTTTAAAATGAGGAAAAATCTACTGAGTGCACTTACAAATATTACCTATTCAAGTCAGAAATATGATAAAGAACAAAGCGACAAATGAAGCAAACAGTGCTTGAAGTTTTTCAGATCTTTAACAGCAGTATCAAGTATGCAAGTAAACATTCATAAATTGGAAAAAAGTACATAATTATTAGATATAATACATGAGTTTGACTGCGAAGCTGGCTTGTGATTACAATGAGCTGTACAGTTTTATTTTTTGCCTATGGTTTGTGTTCATTTTCAAATGTAGAGTGCTTTAAAAGAATATTCTGGGTTCAATACAAGTTAAACTCAGTCGACAGCATTTGTGGCATAATGTTGATTACCACAGAAAATACATTTTGACTCGTTCCTCCTTTTCTTTAACAGAAAGCAAGAATCTGGGTTACAGTGAGGCACTTACAATGGAAGTGAGTTTTGCATGGACAAGCACTCATATTTTCAGCAGAAAATGTAGTAATTGTATAAAGTTTTATGTTGCTAGTGGCACAGAATTCACAAACTTCAACTTCAATGAGCCTCACACCAAATGTGTTTGCATCTGTCTGTGCTGCTTTTCAATTGTTGTTCAATGTAAACATTCAATAGATGGACCATTACGCTGCATCTCGCACAGGAGCGCTGCATTTTTTAAGAATAGTTCACCCCAAAATGAAAATTCTCTCATTATTTACTCACCCTTATGCCATCCCAGATGTGTATGACTTTCTTTCTTCTGCTGAACACAACTGAAGATTTTTAGAAGAATATTTCCATACAATGCAAATGAATGGTGACCAGAACTCAGATGGTCCAAAAATCACATAAAGGAAACATAGAAGACTCCAGTGGTTAAATCTGTGTCTTCAGAAGTGATATGATAGGTGTGGGTGAGAAACAGATTAATATTTAAGTCCATTTTTGCTATAAATTCTTCTCCCTGCCCAGTAGGGGGCGATATGCATGAAGAATGTGAATCACTAAAAACACAAGAAGAAGAAGAATGAGAACATGAAATTTAAAGTGGACATTGACTGAGCAGGGAGGGGAATTTATAGTAAAAAAGGACTTAAATATTGGTCTGTTTCTCACCCACACCTATCATATCACTTCAGAAGACATGGATTAAACCACTGGAGTCATATGGATTACCTTAATGCTGATTTATCTGATTTTTGGAGCTTTAAAATTTTGGCACCCATTCACTTGCATTGTATGGACCAAAAGAGCTGAGAAATTATTCTAAAAATCTTCATTTGAGTTTAGCTGATGAAAAGGTCATACACATCTGGGATGGCATGAGGGTGAGTAAATGATGAGAGAATTAACATTTTTGGGTGAACTATCCCTTGAGACGCCTGCATTCTGTTCTAATCGTTGCGCTGCATCTAGCACTTTTAGCATGTTCGCCCCCTTTGATGTAATTTCTTTATAGACTTCACTGTGCATACAAAGTATCGGCCACTTATAAGCAAGTCTATTGATGCAGCCTTCAAGTGGAGATGGAAATATTGCAATTATGAGTTCCGAGCACATGAACGACCAAGTGAAGCCATATTTACCAGTGGAAAACTCAGAATTCTGGATGATACCAGAGTTACCGAGTTGTGACGTTGGAAGGGGCATGTTGACATTAAAGATGATGGAAGTTACTTGATTTCAGTGCTTTATTTCAATAATATTAAGTTGTTATAAATGACATGTCTTATACTAATGTCACTAATGTAAAGCTAAGTTTGTTTTATACAAATTAATTGTTTGCTAGATATGCATTAATAAATCATACAGGTTGTGCAAATCATGTAGGTGGACTCACTTATGCTTATTAAGTGTTACATGCTGTCATTCATTGTGTATATGCTTTAGTTTGGCTTCTTCCATATTTTGTTTCCGACTTGAATGTGTGACTTTCTTGACAGAAATTGACAGAAGTGTGAGTACAAGCACCTATATGTCTCAAACACACTTTGACTTTCAAGGCCTTTGCTTGAATTAAACAATGGCATTGCAAACCAGCACTCTTCAGTTCTCTCTTTTGCTGTACCGTCTGTCTGCTTTTCCCCGTAATGGACTGCATTTATTTTGACTACGGCTCTAATGTCCCTTGATCAATCTATTTTTTTTTTTTTTCCTGTAGTGCCGCTTCTATGTGGCCGGGCAGGCACAGCCGCCATTAAGCTCATTCTTCGTGTCTGCGCTCGCTGGACCGGAGCGTTTGATTACCATAACACAAAAGAGAAACAGCAATCACAGCTCGAGTTTTAGCAGCCTGTTAGCGTCTGCCCGCTCGCTGTCTTGGTGGTGCATCCCTCAATCAAACAGCAACAAGAAGAAAGGCTCTCAATCAAAGCACACAGTTTTTGTAATGTGTTTCCCTCTGCCAATGATCAGATGATAAAACCCGACTCTCTTTACCGTCCCCGGAGAGACGAAGAGAGGGAACAGCGGTGCTGTTGATGAGTTGGATCATTCTGAGAGTGATTGGGGAGTGTTGAGTCTTGAATTATTTTGACCCTGTATTTTAGCCCATGGTACACTATTGAGCACTAGGTGGTTTGGACATGTTTGGACTATTTTTTTTATTTTTTACTTGTATGTGTTAGGGCATGGTATTGATACAGTTTTCCTGATTCAGTTCCATTCTGACTCTCAAACTCTCGATTCCACTCCGATTTCGATTCAGTTCGATTCAGTGTTGATTCATTTGGGTATATTTCAGTTATAATGTTCCTTTTGCTTACATATGTAAGAAATTCTCTCCCGGCTAATGTTTTTTACATTGACTTGTTGAACACGTGCAAAAAAACAGTACTGTCTCTTTAAGAAAACCGGCAGTTCTGTAAAGAGCGTCTGTGAATAAGCGCATATTAATAAGAGAGTCTCAAATGGCTTTTTCTCATCTTTGCAATGTGTGATTAGAATTAAACATTTCTTCTTTGTTTTTGATTAACAATTGACTGTAGAAAATAGAAAGGATCGTAAGAGACGTTATTCAAAAACAAATGGGTTGCGTGGATCTCGTCTTTGGACACACATTACACGGAATGAATCAAACAAAACGTTTACTCTCAAGACGCACTGAAAGGATCTCACTGCTGAATAGTTCCCCACTATACTACACGATCCCTGCTGAATGAAATCTGAACATTTACCAGCCAATTGACAAATATATAAAATTTTAGTCGCATAGCATGAACTTTGGTCGCAAACACGAGTGATTTCCTCTCATTGTGTAGAGGGTTGCGCATGGAGTAAAACAGTGATTTTGGGATTTAAGAATCGATATCGAGATCATTCAAAGAAGATTGGTAAATATCGGAAAATCTATATTTTTACCCACCCCTAGTATGTATAAAGTAATCCGTGTGGATGTCACTTGCAGTACCGCATTTTATTCCATATGATCACACTGGAAATCGACATGCTGTTTCCGAATGTTCATGTACCCTGAAATCAACCACATTCTTCTGAATTACTAATGAGCACCATCCCGCATCAGACATTTTTGCATCAATTCAAACATGTTTACTATTCCCTGTGGCGCTGCTTACTCGAGCAACCTCTGAGTCACGTGTTCAGGTCCTGTGGAAACCAGAAGGTAATTGCGTTCACATAAACGATGAGCACTCTAAAATTATGTTTTTACTCCACTGTTTAGGTTAGGTTTAGGGTTTGTAGTTTGGGTTAGGGGGTAGAGAATAAAATGTGCATTCCTGTTTCCTGTTGCATTATTTACATCATATACAACTTGTATTTTTGCGCCACTTTGTGGACATTTCACCTCAACAATATTTCCTATTTTACTTTGGCCACTGGGGGCAGTGCCTTGAATTTCGGATATAGCACAGATCGATTTCAGAAGAAGAACTTTCAACTTCCTGTCACAGATGCAATTTAGGGGGGATGGGGGGATTTCCCTGCCTCTGCTTTTGATATCCCCCCTTCTGGTCATTCATTTTCTGTCTATGGAGGGGATATGTTTTATCTGTTTCTAGTCAGACTTAATGTAATTACCATATCCAACAGTAGATGGTGCTGTTAAGTAAAGCCCTATTAGGACACGATTAGTTTTCCGGACAAATGTCTGACTTTAGATTTGATTAATTATTACTGCAATGTTTACTTTCGATTTGCACGGGATAAGGGATGTTTGTAGAGATCCCAGAGACTGTATTTACACACTGACGTCACATGTAAATAACCTATCAAAAATGTATAGCCGTGATGATTAGTAATAATATTAACCATGAACATATGCTGTAGCCTATCTGGGATTATTAGAAGAAATTGATAGTCAAGAATTTTTTTGATAGTCAACAATATGCCACAAATGCTGTTGATGAGCTTACCTGGTATAAAACTGAAACATTCCTTTAAGGAAGCAGATTGGATGCATTTCTTAAGCCTGGTGCACAATGTATGATTTTGGGCACGATTCTGCCATCTGAGACACATTTCGGGAATACTTTTTAAAAAAAAATTTTTTTTTTTTTTATTTGGAATGCACAATTCCCACTACTTAGTAGGTCCTCGTGGTGGCGCGGTTACTCACCTCAATCCGGGTGGCGGAGGACAAGTCTCAGTTCCCTCCACTTCTGAGACCGTCAATCCGTGCATCTTATCACGTGACTCGTTGTGCATGACACCACAGATACTCACAGCATGTGGAGGCTCATGCTACTCTCCGCGATCCACGCACAACTTACCACGTGCCCCATTGAGAGCGAGAACCACTAATCGCGACCACGAGGAGGTTACCCCATGTGACTCTACCCTCCTTAGCAACTGGGCCAATTTGGTTGCTTAGGTGACCTGGCTGGAGTCACTCAGCACACCCTGGATTCGAACTCATGACTCCAGGGGTGGTAACATTTTGGGAATCCTAAAGGATTTTTGAATCGGCAATCTTACAACGTTTAGTGTGACATGCTCACAGACGGATGATTAATAGCCTTTGCAATGATCTTTAGTGTCAGAAATTAAGCATCACAGTCGTATAGTGTGACTGCTATTACGACAGCCAGATGAGATATTCCAATCCTCTCTCACACCTCAACTCAGTGTTTTCAGAGAAACCTGAAAGAAGGAAACCTGATCCGCGTCTGCACCATAGCAACATTTGTGCCCAGTTGTCACTCTACTTAAGCTCTTTCAAAGTTTTAATAAATAAATACGCAGAAAATACTTGGAGACACTTCAGCAATATGAAAGCAATATTCCCTGAATTAGCATGTTCCTTTCTTAACACATTTTTTTCTTTACATTTATCATGCATTTTCTTCACAACTTTATTTTAATTGCTATTTTACTTTTAATAAATGAACTTTAAATGTCTGTAAACTTTAGTTAAGATTCACACCACTCCAATTTCATTTAAAAAAGGAATTAGCAGTTTATATTATTTATGGGACATTTTAATTCAGATCAGCAGATACAATCGGATACAATTATAGAAATCTATGTCGTGTTTGTGCATTATCCATAGGGAATGTGCAAGTGTGATACATTATTAGCTTACATGAATTTTGAAATTTTGCATGGCCTATAGGTTACTAATCTTAAAGAGGAGAAAGATGTACTAAAACCCACCTTTTTTGTTTTCCCCTATGTGAACGCAGAACTTTTTTCAGGCCACTTATTTTTATTTCCCTAATGAATCTTTTCTTGTGGTAGCTAATTATTACTGTAGGCTTCCTCCCATACTCACGTTCATTCTTAACATCTGCAATTTTCTGTATTTGTGATCAGGCTGTCTTATTATAGGCCTGCAATGCTCACTTTCATTTGGGACCGCAGTCGGCTACAATGTGTATCGTAAAGTCTGACATAATTTCGCACAGTGTGCCATGGCAAGCTCAATACGTTCATATTGTACAGTCTGACAAGTAACAATCTTAAAGGACTGTAAAAATCCTACAGTGTATAGCAGGCTTTAGGGGCCATTCACAGCAAGCGATCTAAAGTCTGACAGTATCTGTCTTGAAACTTATTGATAAAAGTCAGTCAATTTGGTCCACCAGCCTGATTTGGCCTCATGACATGCAGCGGTCACATTTTTCCATTGCGCCCTGCAATTATGAATTTAGCTGAAAATTTTATTTTATTTTTTCTCCCCAATTTGGAATGCCCAATTCCCAATGCACTCTAAGTCCTCGTGGTGGTGTAGTGACTCGCCTCAATCCGGGTGGCGGAGGACGAATCCCAGTTGCCTCCGCATCTGAGACCGTCAATCCTCGCATCTTATCACATGGCTTGTTGAGCGCATTACTGCGGAGACATAGCGTGTGTGGAGGCTTCACGCTATTCTCCGCGGCATCCACGCACAACTCACCGCGCGCCCCACCGAGAGCAAGAACCACATCATAACGACCACGAGGAGGTTACCCCATGTGACTCAACCCTCCCTAGCAACCGGGCCAATTTGGTTGCTTAGGAGACCTGGCTGGAGTCACTCAGCACACCCTGGATTCAAACTCGCGACTCCAGGGGTCAGTTAAAACACTTTTTAACGTATTTTCCACTGAATCTTTCCCAAATTCAGAAAGTGTCTGTGGCTTTTGTCTCCTTCTGTTCTTCGTCTCTCTACTCTCTCGTCCTCTCAAGGCCTGTGTTCTAGTGTCTTTGGGGTGGGACTGCGGGAATGAATAAGATTGTGCTGCCGAGACACTCTGGATAGCCGGCGAGTTCGGTGTGATGGATTGATCTGCTGCTTGCCTCATCTCAGTCTATCAATCAGTACTGCTTTGCCGCTGATTTCAATAGGAATTTGCCACGCTTCAGCGTGTTGCCGGCTGCCTCCAGGAACTAGCTACATTAAAGATCATTCTCTCTTTCTCTCTCCTCTGTCCTCCAAAGTAATTTACCATCAAATCACAAATATTGCTTACGGAGCAAAGCATGATGCTAAATCATAAGCAATTCCAAAAACATTACATGCTTTCCATCTTTATTTTGCATTGACAATGTGTGTGTGTGTGTGTGTGTGTGTGTGTGTGACCTGTTTAGTAAATATATGGAATATTATGGAGATCTTTTATTTCATTGTTTCTCAACCTTTTTTTTTTTTTTTTTTTTTTTTTGGATTCCCATGAACTCCCTTTGTCCAACAAAAATATTCAAAGCATTCAAAATATTCTGGTACTGCTGCTGTAATGATGACAAAGCTGTTTTTATTTTTTATTTTTTTTTTTTTTTATTAACAGAAACTAGGATAATAATTAACACAATACATTTTGTGATTCCAGAAGTTTTAAGAATTGGTTGTTCTTCAGTAGAAAACCGTTGTTGTAGGGAGTTGTTAAATTACAATAATAAATACAGCTGCAAGCAGCAATTAATGGGGTTCAAGCATTTAAGACATTTAAGTACATATGCAACATCTATTTAGTATTAATTAGACAGTCTGTTAGCACCTAAAACAAAGAAAAAGTGCCTTCATTTTCAGAAACATCAGGTTAGGTAGCATTTTTGACATTCCTGACTGTTACAGTGCCACCAAGAGGCATAGGTGGGCATTTTTTTTCATCTGTCCTCTGATTGACCTCCTGCATAAGTGTTTAAAATTTGGTGATGATATCTCATTCCAATCAAGAGTTTTAACCATTTAAGGAAAAGTGGCCATGCCCACACCCTACGTTTTGGTGTATTGGAAAAATGCATGGAAAGTTCATTTATTTATACTGGGACTCCAGAGAATATTTCTGCAAAGGTTTGGTTTCGATTGGGTCAAAGGCCTAGGACTAGTTCTAAAAAGTAGTTTTTTAAAAATAATCTCAAATATTTAACGAACGATTTTATTGACCCCAATGGTTCTTGAGGCAACGTTGTTCAGAATGAGGAGATCTGTCATATGATATGTATAACGTGTGTCTTTGTGAAACACAGTGGTATATACAGTTGTGCTCAAAAGTTTGCATACCCTTGGAGAATTGGTCATATATGTACCATTTTTAAAGAAAACATGAGTGAGCAGGCAAAACACATTTCTTTTATTTCTTATGGGATTGATATTCAACTGTAGGTTATAACAGAATGGCACAATCATAAAACAAAACATGGCAACAAAGAAAAAAATGAAATAACCCCTGTTCAAAAGTCTGCATACCCTTAGTTCTTAATACTGTGTATTGCCCCTTTTAGCATCAATGACAGTGTGCAGTCTTTTGTAATAGTTGTCTATGAGGCCCCAAATTCTTGCAGGTGGTATAGCTGCCCATTCGTCTTGGCAAAATGCCTCCAGGTCATGCAAAGTCTTTGGTTGTCTTGCATGAACCGCACGTTTGAGATCTCCCCAGAGTGGCTCGATGATATTAAGGTCAGGAGACTGTGATGGCCACTCCAGAACCTTCACCTTTTTCTGCTGTAACCACTGGAGGGTCAACTTGGCCTTGTGCTTAGGGTCATTGTCATGCTGGAATGTCCAAGAGCGTCCCATGCACAGCTTTCGTGCAGAAGAATGCAAATTGTCTGCCAGTATTTTCTGATAACATGCTGCATTCATCTTGCCATCAATTTTCACAAAATTCCCTGTGTCTTTAGAGCTCACACACCCCCAAACATCAGTGAGCCACCACCATGCTTCACAGTGGGGATGGTATTCTTTTCACTATAGGCCTTGTTGACCCCTCTCCAAACAAAGCGCTTATGGTTGTGACCATAAAGCTCTATTTTGGTCTCGTCACTCCAAATTACAGTGTGCCAGAAGCTGTGAGGCGTGTCAAGGTGTTGTCGGACATATTGTAAACGGGATTTTTTGTGGCATTGGTGCAGTAAAGGCTTCTTTCTGGCAACTCGACCACGCAGCTCATTTTTGTTCAAGTATCGTCATATTGTGCTCCTTGAAACAACCACACCGTCTTTTTCCAGAGCAGCCTGTATTTCTCCGGAGGTTACCTGTGGGTTTTTCTTTGTATCCTGAACAATTCTTCTGGCAGTTGTGGCTGAAATCTTTCTTGGTCTACCTGACCTTGGCTTGGTATCAAAAGATCCCTGAATTTTCCACTTCTTAATAAGTGATTGAACAGTACTGACTGGCATTTTCAAGGCTTTGGATATCTTTTTATATCCTTTTCCATCTTTATAAAGTTCCATTACCTTGTTACGCAGGTCTTTTGACAGTTCTTTTCTGCTCCCCATGGCTCAGTATCTAGCCTGCTCAGTGCATCCACGTGAGAGCTAACAAACTCATTGACTATTTATACACAGACACTAATTTCAATTTAAAAAGCCACAGGTGTGGGAAATTAACCTTTAATTGCCATTTAAACCTGTGTGTGTCACCTTGTGTGTCTGTAACAAGGCCAAACATTCAAGGGTATGTAAACTTTTGATCAGGGCCATTTGGGTGATTTCTGTTATCATTATGATTTAACAAGGAGCCAAACAACTATGTGATAATAAATGGATTCATATGATCACTGTCTTAAATAAAAGATAATGCCAAAATTTCACAATTTCTGCCAGGGTATGCAAACTTCTGAGCACAACTGTACAACCGTTTACACAGATGTAAACCCAATAGCACCTCCCGGTGGCCAGTTTTGGCCATGAGACAAATAGACCTACCTTGTTTCAATCCGCCTTTTTCACTTTTTCAAATAGCTGCTAAAAGTTGATTGGTCAATGGCGGCATGTTTTTCAAGATATGCGACTGTCCTCGTCGACCCTGATGGGACCTTGGAGAACCACACAGCATGCAAAGTCGATTGGACCAACGGTTCCATAGTTAGAGCCATTTTTAGGTTTCTTATTATCATAGCGCCACCAAGAGGCAGAGGCACCAAAATGAATTTCGACTCGTCCCTCCTTTTCGTTAAAAAAAAAAAAAAAAAGCCTGGTGGCGCTATAATAGGTTACATTGAGGCACTTACAATGGAAGTCAATGGGATTTACCCGTTATGTCGTCATGGCAACAAAGTTCTAAAATTGTGTATAACTTAACTATGAAACGTTAATAAGTGATTTTATCACACTAAAATCATGTTAACATTCGTATTGGTTACGTCTTGTGGCTATACATTTGAAAAAGTGTATATTTTAACGATTCGATTGTAAGTGCCTCACTGTAACTGTTTTATACAGAAAAGGAGAGACAAGTCAAAATTTTACAATTGTTAATTTGTGGTAAAAACATTATGCTGCAAATGCTGTCGATTGAGCTTGACTTAAATTTTTACCCCAAAGTCTAATGATACATATAATATTATTATTATTATTATTATTATTATTATTATTTTAACTGTAAAACATTTCAACATCATGGTTTTATATAGTACTATATATTCTAGTTAAGTTATGATATCTTGTGCATTATTTGTAGCTACTATGTATTTAATGCTAATTTGATTTTCTTGGTAACAACCATATATATATATATATATATAGCTGATAGATTAAGAAGGATAGCAGGACTGTTGACTGTCGCAAACTATCACTCGCCGTCTATGCCTCAGATTCAACCCGGGCTGCGGACTGAGAGTGACAAATGTGAGCGAGCATCTGCAGTGGAAGCTGGTAGGAGCTGCCATATGCCACATTGTTACTAATAAGAGCAGCAGGAAATGGGCCACACCTCGCTCTGTAATCACTGCTGGATTAGAGAGTGATCCATCAGCTGCCTGTTCACCCCTTTGCCGTCCTCCACCGGTGACCTCATTAGCCGGCCCGTATCGGGATCAGGGAGGGGTCAGATATTAAGCTGGATGGCACTTTCTGTGGGGCGTGAATGTTGATTAGAAACGAGTGATGAGCGTTGAGAAATGACAAACTGCTCTGAGGATATTTGATGTGATTAGAAGTGATGATGAAGGTTAATGCAGTGCTGACTATTGAGAGCAGATCACACAGTTGTGGTTGCAGTCCAACTGTCTTCCTGTTATATGATAAGATAAGGCTGCGAGGTTAACATACTCTCTGTCGCTAACGCTAAACGTTTCCTTTAGTATTTGTGCTGCTGGCACAGATGCATTTACCTGTGCTCACAAACTCATACGTAACATCTGAATACACTGGCAGCACTTCTGTCACCAGTGTTCACCTTCAGTGAACATACCATTTCTTTCTTAATCATTTGTACTAAACTATTTATACTATTACTATTATACCTTAAAAAGAAAACTAGACCAAAATACATAAATCTATTAAAGGATAACCATTTTATATTCAGTGTCCTCTTCCAAACTACAGAATGGATTTTCAAAATATGGCAAGTCATGAAAACAAAAATGCTGTCTCAAAATTAATAGCTGACCAACTGTGATCAAAATAATAAAACAATGGAAAATTCAACATGCCCCAACATTAAGTTATATTTATATATCACTTGCATTTATATTTTCTGATTTATAGCTAAATATTCAGACATACACCGATCAGTCACAACATTAAAACCACCTGCCAGCCCGTCGGGCACCAACAATCATGCCACGGTCCAAATCACTGAGATCAAATTTTTTTCCCATTCTGATGGTTGATGTGAACATTAACTGAAGCTCCTGACCCATATTTGCATGATTTTATGCACTGCACTTCTGCCACACAATTGGCTGATTAGATAATCGCATGGATGATTGTTGGTGCCAGATGGGCTGGTTTGAGTATTTCTGGGATTTTCACACACAACAGTCTCTAGAATTTACTCCGAATGGTGCCAAAAACAAAAAAACATCCAGTGAGCGGCAGTTCTGTGGACAGAAACACCTTGTTGATGAGAGAGGTCAACAGAGAATGGCCTGACTGGTTTGAACTGACAAAGTCTACGGTAACTCAGATAACCACTCTGTACAATTGTGCTGAGATGAATATCATCTCTGAATGCTGTTCTGAGATGCGGGTTGGTGCTGTTTTGGCAGCACGGGGGGGACCTACACAATATTAGGCAGGTGCTTTTAATGTTGTGGCTGATCAGTGTATATATATATGTCTGCAAAATGATCAGTTTCTCTGGATTTACTATTTATAGGTATTTGTTTGAATAAAATGAACATAAAGTACCGACAACATTTCTCCCAAATTCCAAATAAAAATATTGACATTTAGATCATTTATACTAATTACACAATACTAATGTTTTAACTTAGGAACAGTTCAGAAATCAGTATTTGCTGGAATAACTCTGATTTTCAATCACAGCTTTCATGCGTCTTGGCATGCTCTCTACCAGTCTTTCACATTGCTGTTGGGTGACTTTATGCCACTCCTGGTGCAAAAATTCAAGCAGCTCAGCTTTGTTTGATGGCTTATGGCCATCCATCTTCCTCTTGATCACATTCCAGAGGTTTTCAATGGGGTTCAGTTCTGGAGATTGGGCTGGTCATGACAGGGTCTTGATCCGGTGGTCCTCCATTCACATCTTGATTGACCTGTCTGTGTGGCATGGAGCATTGTCCTGCTGGAAAAACCAATCCTCAGAGTTGGGGAACATTGTCAGAGCAGAATGAAGCAAGTTTTCTTCCAGGATAACCTTGAATGTGGCTTGATTCATGCGTCCTTCACAAAGACGAATCTGCCCGATTCCAGCCTTGATGAAGCACCCCCAGATCATCGCCGATCCTCCACCACAAAACTAGTATGAGATGATGCACTTTGCCATGCATGGCACTTTAAGCTTTTGAGGGAGTGGGTGAGTGCGTGTGTGTGTGTGTGTGTGTATAGAAGCACTTTGTCATGACCTTCTTAGGAGTCTCTATATTTTAATACCATTTTGATACAGTAATGATACTTGTTTTAAAGTATGTTTTGATGTCTTATGAATTTGTATCGTTGTGATGTCTTAAGTATGGATTGCTGAATCTCCTGTCTGCACAACAAATTTACCCTCGGGTACTAATAAAGAAACCTTGACCTTGACCTGGTCATCTAATGGTTAGAGGAGACCTGGAGAGGCCTACAAGCCATAGTGTCTCGCACCCACTGTGAAATTTGGTGGAGGATCAGTGATGATTTTAACTCAAACACATACCTATAAATAGTAAATCCAGAGAAACGGATAATTTTGTAGTGGTCTCTTTATTTTTTCCAGAGCACTCTCTCTCTCTCTCTATATATATATGTCTGAGTATATGATCTTGGATTATAGGGTTCATAGGATTTAGATGATTTATATAAAGGATTTACATTTTATATATTCAGTATTTATAACTATATATTCAGAATTCAGGATTGCAACTACAGTATTTATTCATGATTTATTCACATGTACATTTTTATATATTCACATTTATATATAAATAGTTATATATTTAGATTCATAACTAAAGAGTATATCCAGAATTTATCAAATATATATTCGGATTGTAACGTTTTACTTGGATTTTTAACTACATATTCAAATTTACAACTGTTTTCAGATTTGTTCAGAGCTTTATATTTGATTTTACAGCAGTATATTTGGATAACTACAGTATATATTCAGAATTTATAAATCTGGATTTATAACTTTTATATTCGGATGTACAAATAGATTCAGATTTATTAATATATTTGCATTTGCTACTAGATATTAGGTATTTACAGCTATATATTCAGGATTTATAATTATATTTTTACATTTATACATTGAGGATTTATAACTATATATTCAGATTTATAATTATGCAGTATATTCAGAGTTTATCGGAATTGTTACTATATATATTTGGACTTACAACAATTTATTCAGATTCATAAAATGTATTCAGAATTTAGAGCTATATTCAGATTTTTTACTTTAGATTCAAATTTACAGCTATATATTCAGATAACAATATATTCAAAATGTATAACTTTATATATGTATTTATAACTATATTCAGATTTTACAAGGATGTTTGGATTAATATATATATATATATATATATATATATTAGCATTTACATATTAGTGTATATGGTGTATTCAGAATTTATCGGAATTGTAACTTTATATTAGCATCCAAACTACTGTATATTAGGATTTACAACTATATATTTAGAATTTATATAATTATTTCCTGTTTGGCCACCCCTTTCTAATGATGCATTTGGTTTGTCATGAATAAACAAGGATTTGATGGTTATATTCCATGCAGTATGTCATGTTTCATGTAGCAAATCATGGTTAATGGTTATAACAGAAACTAAAGGCTATTGGCTATTGAAAAAAGATGGAACGTGCCCTTCTGTATGTCCTACTCCAACTTCCTGTTTCAATAGGAAATATGTCAGCTTAGTAAAAAAAAACCCAAAAAAACCTGTGCTTGTGCCGAGGCATTTCATGAGGTCTTTAATGTTTTTTAAGACTTTTAATTTCAGGATATTTTCAGTAAATAGATTCTGCCCTCTGGTATTTGTTATTTCTGTCAGACTTACTGCTCTCTTAAACGTGCTTTACTATACACACTAGTTTGGTGGTGGATTTTGGCAATAAATTGCTTGATAGCACCTTATAACAGGCAGCATTGCACATAGTTGCATCACATTATCACAGTGGCACAAGGTGCCCGCGGCTGCAGGTTACAGTACATCTCATTCACTCCGCAGTGTGCTTAAATCCTCATACAGATGCAGTATATCGAGGGAGGTCAAGTGAAAGGCTGTGGCCTCTGGCTGTTGCTCTTAAGCTCCTAATTGAAATGCTTATTAAATGTGCAGTATGATGGATTTTGTATCAGGAAAGCTGTATTGAAAAATGTCTGGAATCAACACACTCAGTGCGATTTTATACAACTTTTTTATTGCGTTATTTATTCCCATTGGACGAATTAAATATTTTTTCTTTTCTTTTTTTTCCGACGTCATATATCGTTATCAGAATCAGAATGAGCTTTATTGCCAAGTATGCATACACATACAAGGAATTTGTCTTGGTGACAGGAGCTTCCAGTGTACAACAATACAATACAGCAACAAGACAGAGATAATAATAAAAAATAAAACTAATTATACTCATACGTACATACATGGGTAGTGCAGATCTAATACAATCTGTATGTACAGTGCAAAAGTTTTTTTTTATTTTTTATAAATCTACATATAATATGTTTTTTCTTTTTCATCTGACTCGAGGGTCGAATGCCTCCCTCAACTTTCTTGAAGCAATAAAGCATTTGTTTGGTGCATGGCAGTGTGCATACTGTCTATATTAAAGGGACTGGTGCTCGAGAAATCTCATTTAAGTTCGACTGAGTTAAATGAAAGCCGTGGAATATGTTTCAGTAAGGATGTGAAGAGAATTTAATAACTCGAAATTAAGTGCCACTAAATCTGTGGAGTTGTTGTGAGATGTGGGAATAAGGGATCTGATATTGTGCAGCTGCTATTATTTAGTTGTTTTTATTTAGTTGCTGCCACATTGCACCATAAATGATCTTTGTAACAGTTGCATGACATATAAGCAGGGTTGGGAGGGTTACTTTTGAAATGTATTCCACTATAGGATACATGATGTTGTTTTAAGGATTTTTAGATATTTTTACAGGAAAACAATACAACAATTATTATCAAGAATATGAGTTTTGCCCTAATATCAAAGGTCTTACTAGAAAAAAAGAAATTATGATCCAACGTGAATTTTCTTGATAAAAAATATGATCGTGCTGGTAACATGTGCATGTAAAATGGATAGAAATAGCATTTTATCTTAGCGTAAAGCTGACAATTTACACAAGGTTTATTTCTATTTCTTCTGCTCCAAACTTACTTCAAACGTACTTCTCTGTCTGCTCGTATGAATGTAACACATCATAAGAAAGTGTTTCACCGCTGTTCAAATGCACTTTGGATCATTTATATGTATAAATGTTTTCCATCTGAAAGGACTAAATATTAAATGAAACAAATGACAATAAAATGCAAAGTAATCTCTTCAGTAATCCAAATACTTTTTGAATGTAACTGTATTCTAATTACCAATGATTTAAATTGTAACTGTAGTGGAATACAGTTACTTATATTTTGTATTTTAAATACGTAATCCCGTTACATGTATTCCGTTACTCCGCAACCCTGCATATAAGCTTGAATTATTATAAATATGCACTCTTACATGAAAAGTTCACCCAAAAATGACAATTCTGTCATCGTTTACCCACCCTCATGTTGCTCCAAACCAGTATTACTTTTTTCTTCCGTGCAGATATTAGGCAGAATGTTCACTCTGCTCATTTTCCCACAAACAAAAAATGTACAGTGACCAGGGATGCTAATAGAACGGACACAAGAGCATCATAAAAGTAGCCCATATGACTAAATAGGTTTTGAGAGCTACTTTGGAAAGGAAGATTATCAGAAAAAAAAAAAAAAAAAGCATTGTATCCTATGGGATTAGAACAACATAAGGTTGAATGAACAATGGCAGAATTTTTGTTCAGAGAAGAAAAGAAAAACACTGGGGAAAAAAAGGCTAAATGTAAGTTGTTGTCAGGGCTTGCATTGCTATATTAATATATAACCCAGAACAGTAGCTAAGAAGTCAGTTACTCAGTTGGTCAATGTTATGTTGCACTAACCTACATTTTTATGCTATTTTCCACTTTTAAAATACATTGAGCGTGTTTACTTGCACACAGTACACTGATTACTACTCAAATTCAGCTTATAAAAAAAAAATCCAACAATGCAAGAAATCAGTGTTTACATTAGATTTTAATTATCAGGTTATTGTCTTCTTTTGACATCAAAACATAAACAGGCAAGCGCACAACACGAGCGATGGGAAATCGGGCTACACTAAAGAATATTTTTGTTTGAACTCGATTTAGTTATGGACAGTGGTTCCACATGTTTGAAATTAGTTTTCTTAAATTCAAATTACCATGTAATTTCAACTTAAATACATCAAGTAGAGGGAACCTAACTGAATCAAGTACACCCAACATAATTTGACATGTCAACTGAACTCTTTTAGTGAAATGCTAGCTATTGACAGGAAATGTTAGCATGCTAAACACATGCTGGTGGGAAGCACTTCTGAGTGCAGCTTAGTCACTATGCTATGGTTAGCAAAGCAGTTGTTGAATGGATAAAGCAATATGTAGAAACTCATGTTCTCTCAGGCCAGGGAGCCCCCGGCATGACGTACACCCCCCCGCCCCCCTTTCCCTTGGGGGGGGGGCATGCCCTTCCGGCCCTGTCTGCCGACAGGTCATCCTTTCCTTCCTGGAACTGGGAGGGGACAAGGGGAGGGAAAGCAACAACAACAAAAAACACGGTACATACACACCATAACGGTGATGGTACCAACTTAAAATATAATAAAAATAATATTTAAAAAGAGAGGGAAAGGCCATCGTGGAGCGGCAGTGGGAGAGAGAGAGGAGAGTGAGAGAAAAAAAAACAAATATTTACTCGCCGGTTCTCCGATACGCCGTAGCCTGGTCCATGCCTCCCTGGGCGGATCGGAGGCAGTCCTCCGGGCCCTAGCAGATGGAACGCCCCGCCGCATTTTCGGTGGATGGTAGGGATCTCCCCCGCCCCTGGTAGCGGTCCTGCCGCTCCAGGCGGTCAGCCAGGAGACCCTCCCCGCTCGTGGTCAGTGGTCTCAGACCCCGTCGTGTTTCAGCGGCTGCTAGGGGTCTCCTCCGCCCCTGGCAGTGGCCCTGACTGCTCCAGGCGGTCGGTTAGGAGCCCCTCCTCCCCTCGCGGTCAGCGGCCGTTCCTCCATTCTCAGGCGGCCGGGCTCCTCCGTCCCCCGGCGGATGGCCGCGGCTGCTCCGTTGGGGTAGATGGTAGTGGCGAGGACTCTACTACGGCACATCCCTTCTCCTTCCCGGGTTTCAGCACCAGTGTAACAGGTAAAAGGGAAAGGAGGAGGCGAGAACCGGCTTTACAATATAAATAATAGTTTAATGATAAACATAACCAAAAAGACAAACACACACACAGGTGTCGGACAGCTGTCTGTAACTCTCACTCTGTCGCATTGCCGTCTCCGGTCGCCCTTATCCCTCTCGGGCTTCATCAGCTTAATTAGGGGCCGGGTGTGCGGAATTATGTAATAGCAAAACATCCAAGCTCTGGTGCATTTATGAATGGCAGTGTTGCCTGAGGATTGCAATACAGTTGATAAAGTTCTAATGTACAGTAGAAGACGGAAAGTCATTAAAGTGTTTCCATTTGTGCCCCATATAACCTTACATGCTGATGTGTGCAGGTGTTGTCTGACTATTTGTTCAAAGTGTTCCTCCAGTGCTGACCATATGTTGTGTGTGTTGTGTGTTTGCAGGTGGCCTCAGGGGGGCTTCCATCGTGGATTCTCTCGACACTCTGTACATCATGGGTCTAATGGAGGAGTATGAAGAGGCAAAGGAATGGATTCAAAACAACCTCGACCTGAACTCGGTAAGCAAGCATTATATTTGTGTCATTGTTTCTACACTTCCGGTAGAACTAATTACTGACTCAATTTGGTCCACATACTGTCACCGTGGTCTGAATATGCATGTCAAGCCAGCAGCCACAAAAATACTGGTGTACATCTATTATGAAAATTACAGGATTATTAATTGTCCCCAGGAAGAGCAGAAAGATGTGGTAGGCTATATGGTGCAATAACAAAGTATATATATTTTTAGTTTGAATTTTTTGATTTTTTATTATTATTTATTTTACATTTAATGCACACTAAAGGCAATTTGCATTTGAACAACTAGAGTTTAGCATCTATCATAACATTTACGTTAATCCCCAGGAAGAGCATTAAGATGCCGCATTCTGATTTCTGCCGCTCTGTAACAAATAACACGCGTATAACCCAAGATCTCGTTTTCTGCCTTGAATACATGCATAGTCTATTAGCAGCATGTAGCCAGTAGAGCTTGAACAACAATAGTTAAAGATGGATCACATTGTCTGACTTTTCAATTGGCATATACTGTAACTGTAGACAAATGTAGATTATGTTAAACTGAATATACAAGTTTTGTTTTTTTTCTAATATAATTAAACAATTTAAGAATCTGGTTTTCCAGTAAAAATTTCTAAAATGTCCTTAAAGCATGAAAAAATAACTTGAGAAACATTGTAAGAGAATATATCTTGAAATAAGTTTACTTTTTTATTTTGGATTTTGTATCTCGTTAAGGAGCCGTTTACACAGAACTTGGTGTATTTTTTGGTGTGCTATTTTTAATGTAAACATGCGCCAGATGGACTTATTTTACCATCGTACTGCATCTTGCTGCTTTTTAAGATTCCATGTCAGGTTAAAAAAAACGTCAACTTATAAAAACGCATCTCAAGACACTTTGTAACATTCATTGCATTGTTTCTACATTTTTTAACAGCAAGAACAAAGATTCGGTCTAAATGGCCCCTAAGAATTATTTCTGAATATTGAAGTTCCTCTGTGGTTTAGCAACTCTAAAATAGCTGTAAATCTTGCCTTGTCTAAAGCACTTTTTGCAAAAGCTTTCTATTGATCTGGAGCCATGCTGGAGTCAATTGTTTCTTTTAACCAATGTTTAGTCCAGGGAAATGAGACAGTTGTTAGTGCAAATCAAACATTCTTGAGTGAATGAAAACCCTTCCTTGTAGATGCTGATCCAGTCTTACCGTGTTTGGTGTTCTCTGAACTAGTCTTTTCAGCCTGTGCTTGGTCCACTCAGTGTGACGTTGAATTTAATGAATGAGTTGGAGAGTGAGGCTGGACAGGAGATGATTGAAAGAAAGATGAAAAGGCCATGACTTCTTCAGAGAATAATCCTGTGATAATAGACATCTACAGTGGCCAGAGGACAAAGAGCCCTGCCAATATTGTTGATGAGAAAGAGAGAGAGAGCGGACTCAACTTAGCTTTGTGCAACCATCACTGATGGACGAGTCCAATATCTCTCTTCTTTAAAGGGGTCTTTTGTAGGGGTTTTATCATGAAGAATCACATTTTCCTTTTTATTTTGTGATAAAAGTGTTGCAGAACACAGAACTTTATCCCCAGCCCAAAAAAGAGATCTCTTTAAAACTAACATGTTAAAACAGCTCATTCTAATCCCATGCAACTTTTTGATGTCAAGGACATCAACATATGACTGTGTACATTTACAAAAACTTGCCCCATCCAATCACAGTGAGGTAATAAAGAGGAAGGAGGATAGACACAAGTTGGCTTGTTAGTTGAATTGTTTGTTGGCTAATTAGTTAGTTAGTTAGTTGGCTTGTTTGTTGGCTAGTTTGTTGGTTGGTTAGTTAGTTAGTTAGTTAGATAGTTAGTTTTGTTTGTTGGATTGTTTAATAATTTGTTAGTTTTTAGACAGCCAGTCAGTTTGTTTTAGTGAGGTAGTTTTTTGTTTGTTTGTTTTGTTTTTGTTATTTGTTTAGTTAGTTATTTGACTTGTTAGTTAGTTAATTCATTAGTTAGTTAGGTAGGTAGGTAGTTTTGTTTGTTTGTTTGTTTGATAATTTGTTAGTTTTTAGTCAGCCAGTCAGTTTGTTTTTAGTGAGGTAGTTCTTTTTTGTTTGTTATTTGTGTAGTTTAGTTAGTTAGTTGACTTGTTAGTTAGGTAGTTAGTTAGGTAGTTAGTTAGTTTTGTTTGTTTATTTGATAATTTGTTAGTTCTTAGTCAGCCAGTCAGTTTGTTTTTTAGTGGGGTAGTTATTTTTTGTTTGTTACTAGTTTAGTTTAGTTAGTTAGTTAGTTGACTTGTTAGTTAGTTAGTTAGTTAGTTAGATTTGTTTGTTTGTTTGTTGGTTTGTTTGTTTGATAATTTGTGTTAGTTCTTAGTCAGCCTGTAAGTTTGTTTTTAGTGAGGTAGTTATTTTTGTTTGTTACTAGTTTAGTTTAGTTTAGTTAGTTAGTTGACTTGTTAGTTAGTTAGTTAGTTAGTTAGTTAGATTTGTTTGTTTGTTGGTTTGTTTGATAATTTGTGTTAGTTCTTAGTCAGCCTGTAAGTTTGTTTTTAGTGAGGTAGTTATTTTTGTTTGTTACTAGTTTAGTTTAGTTTAGTTACTTAGTTAGTTGACTTGTTAGTTTGTTAGTTAGTTAGATTTGTTTGTTTATTTGTTGGTTTGTTTAATAATTTGTGTTAGTTCTTAGTCAGCCTGTAAGTTTGTTTTTAGTGAGGTAGTTATTTTTGTTTGTTACTAGTTTAGTTTAGTTTAGTTAGTTAGTTGACTTGTTAGTTAGTTAGTTAGTTAGTTAGTTAGATTTGTTTGTTTGTTGGTTTGTTTGATAATTTGTGTTAGTTCTTAGTCAGCCTGTAAGTTTGTTTTTAGTGAGGTAGTTATTTTTGTTTGTTACTGGTTTAGTTTAGTTTAGTTACTTAGTTAGTTGACTTGTTAGTTTGTTAGTTAGTTAGATTTGTTTGTTTATTTGTTGGTTTGTTTAATAATTTGTGTTAGTTCTTAGTCAGCCTGTAAGTTTGTTTTTAGTGAGGTAGTTATTTTTGTTTGTTACTAGTTTAGTTTAGTTTAGTTAGTTAGTTGACTTGTTAGTTAGTTAGTTAGTTAGTTAGTTAGTTAGATTTGTTTGTTTGTTGGTTTGTTTGATAATTTGTGTTAGTTCTTAGTCAGCCTGTAAGTTTGTTTTTAGTGAGGTAGTTATTTTTGTTTGTTACTAGTTTAGTTTAGTTTAGTTAGTTAGTTGACTTGTTAGTTAGTTAGTTAGATTTGTTTGTTTGTTGGTTTGTTTGATAATTTGTGTTAGTTTTTAGTCAGCCTGTAATTTTGTTTTTATTGAGGTAGTTATTTTTGTTTGTTACTAGTTTAGTTTAGTTTAGTTAGTTAGTTGACTTGTTAGTTAGTTAGTTAGTTAGTTAGTTAGTTAGATTTGTTTGTTTGTCGGTTTGTTTGATAATTTGTGTTAGTTCTTAGTCAGCCTGTAAGTTTGTTTTTAATGAGGTAGTTATTTTTGTTTGTTACTAGTTTAGTTTAGTTTAGTTAGTTAGTTGACTTGTTAGTTAGTTAGTTAGTTAGTTAGATTTGTTTGTTTGTCGGTTTGTTTGATAATTTGTGTTAGTTCTTAGTCAGCCTGTAAGTTTGTTTTTAATGAGGTAGTTATTTTTGTTTGTTACTAGTTTAGTTTAGTTACTTAGTTAGTTGACTTGTTAGTTTGTTAGTTAGTTAGATTTGTTTGTTTATTTGTTGGTTTGTTTAATAATTTGTGTTAGTTCTTAGTCAGCCTGTAAGTTTGTTTTTAGTAAGGTAGTTATTTTTGTTTGTTACTAGTTTAGTTTAGTTTAGTTTAGTTTAGTTTAGTTAGTTAGTTAGTTAGTTGACTTGTTAGTTAGTTAGATTTGTTTGTTTGTTTGTTGGTTTGTTTGATAATTTGTGTTATTTCTTAGTCAGCCTGTAAGTTTGTTTTTTAGTGAGGTAGTTATTTTTTGTTTGTTACTTGTTAGTTTAGATGATTTAGTTAGTTAGTTAGGTAGTTAGTTTTGTTTGTTTGATAATTTGTGTTAGTTCTTAGTCAGCATGTAAGTTTGTTTTTTAGTGATGTAGTTATTTTTTGTTGCTTGTTTAGTTTAGTTTGTTAGGTAGTTGACTTGTTAGTTAGTTAATTAGTTAATTAGTTAGATTTGTTCGTTTGATCATTTGTTAGTTCTTAGTCAGTCAGTCAGTTTGTTTTTTGTTAGTTTCTTTATTAGTCAGTTAGTTTTTTTAGTGAGGTAGTTATTTTTTGTTTGTTATTTAGTTAGTTGACTTGTTAGTTAATTAGTTAGTTTTGTTTGTTTGTTTGTTTGTTTGATAATTTGTTAGTTCTTAGTCAGCCAGTCAGTTTGTTTTTTAGTGAGGTAGTTATTTTTTGTTTGTTATTTGTTTAGTTTAGTTAGTCAGTCAAATACACAGAGGTAAAAATACATTAAAGTTGCATTTGTAATACACAGTGACAAACTGCTGATTTTACCTAAAGCTTTTAGGCACTACAGTAAATGCTTGTGGTATTTGGAACAAATACAGTGTTAGAGGTATTTTAAAAAAATGTTTCACTTCATATAGACGTGAACTCAGAGTCTGTTGGTCTGGCAGTAAAGTCACTAAAGTGACCACACACTGTCTGTCAAAGACACATGGCCCAGATTTACACTGCAGCTCACACTTTGTCAAAGAAAACATCTCATCCGCCACTAGCCACACACTTTCAATCAATCTCCTCTTGCAGTTTTCACTCTTTAGTTGACAATTCATGCGCTGATTGAGAGCAGACCACTTCAGCGCATCTGTCATGCTCGATGACTAGAAGACATACCAGAAATTCTTTAAAATCAGGTGGAGATGGTAACTTCTGTATGGAAGAAAAAACACAATGGACACTTTGGATCATGTGTGCCTTGTGAATAGCAAAAGGCTGATTAATAGACAAATATTTGCACATTTTTACATTTTCAGCATCTGCTAGTATTTGATAATATCTAAAGCCTATGGTAATGTTCATGCAATTTACATCTAAATCTTGTAGGTCTAATAAAAGGCTTTCCAAAAGATAATGAACACTTAGAACATTAGATAAAGAGTAAATTATGAATTATTAATAAATTATGAAACAAATTCTGTCAAGTGTGTCCAGACTTTTGACCAGTAGTGTATATTAAAAGTCAAATAGAAATATGCCCATGAAATATCAACTTAGCATTGCTGAAACTAATTCAAACTAAAATGAGAAGTATTGTTTAAATTGGTTTGGGGAGTAAATTTTAAACTATTTTGTTTGTAAAATGCATATACAGCACCTCCCTTTTGGGGATCAGGACATTATTGAGGTTGGTGTCTTTTGACTTAGGCCAGTAAGCAACCATTTAGTAATGCCCTATCAACCACCTAGCAACACACTAGCAATCACCCAAAACACCTGACATTGCAAGTATCATTGCAATGCAATACATTAGTTTTAACTCATTCATTTTATCATTGTTGTAGATAATCCAAAGGCATTTTGACCAAAAACAAGATTAAGTTTTAATTTAACTCGGATTTAACTCCGGTTGACCCAAACATGACAGGAGAGTTAATATAACTCATTCAAACCTAAACAGAAAAATTCCACACCTCAGTAGTGTATTTTAATTCACCTTTTTACACGGCTCTCTGGAATACTTGATTCTGATCTAGAGGTCTGATATCTCTGAGTAACAACCACTCATCCGGATATTGCGAGTCATCGTTTCTGCTTCTCGGTTCACTGTGCAATCTCTACAGGTGAATAAAATAATTTCAACTCAAATCAATGTTTCATGTGCATTTATTTATTTATTTATTTGATTATTAGCTGAATCATTAGCAGGATAATGTACAGTCTGCTGGTTGTTTTCACAAAATGAACCCACTCAGTGGTTTCCTATCGGGATTTGTTTTGCAATAACAACCAGCTGACTGTACATTATCCCTTACTTGTACTTAACTCCACTGAACTGCACCATATTACTGCACTGTGAGGACCAGTCAGGTGCTTAATTACCTTATTACATTTCCTCTACTTTCACGAGATGTTTTTAGCACATAAACATGTACTCAAAGTCAGTCCGCAGCCTGTAGTCCATCATTTGTTGGATCAATACTACAGGAGTATAGGACATTGGGTTGTGACCTCAAAGCGGAAGAACTACATGAACATTCCTGACAGCCAGTCGTGTGATGCGTTGACTTCCGCGGTAACATAAATAACCTTGGACAAACCGCCTCGTTTGCTCTCGGATCTCTGTATGGTGAGCGGTGGCGACTGAGAGATATTGAGGTTGTGATCAGGTCAGACGAACAAAAGAACGTACATCTCGACAGATCCAGCTAGTCAAATGTGATGCAGGATGAATGCTGTAGAGATTTGTCTTCCAAATCGCCCCCGATCGTGAGTGGAATGACTCTTCCTGTTTCGCACCCATGTGGGCCAGTATAAGCAGTTCCGAGTTAATCCCAGCTTTATCACCAGACCAAGGAAGGCCAGAAGGGTGTCAAGAGCATTTATCTTGAGGTCGGGAAAATGAATTTATTCATTGCTGTCCTGTTTTTTAAAGCAAATGCAAACGGAGGAGAATCATAATGCCCGTGTTTACACTGCAGTCGGTCAAATCTGAATAATCTGATTAGTTCCATTCTGTGCCGGTGATATGATTCACCACAGCTCGGCTCGAATCAACCAATCAGAATCTCAAAGTAAAAGGTAACTGAAGGGAATTTGGGCTCTCAAAGAGCATTTTCTCATATCTGCGTCTGATTTGATTGCTCTGTTCACACTTTTAAATTCTCTGCTGCTCTCAGACGGCCAAAAACACACTTGAGCGCTCACTCGTTAGCGCGAGTGTTGGTAACTCTGATGGCGTGCGATCTCTGTTACTGCCACCCGGGCCATCTTCAGCTCATTGCTGTGATTGGCACCTTTTTAAAAGTGACTCAACACTTCTGGGAATGTTTTGATAATGCAAAAACAATTCTGACTCAGTCTCAAGTGTGGTGAGCCAGCAGGTCCATGCACTTCTATTTAAAGTGGCCCCCCAAAATATTTGGACACTTAAAGTTGCTGTAAGCTATTTAAAAAATGTATGGAAAGTTATACAAAAAAATTTTCTATTTTGAATATTTGAACATGCTATTTTTCTGCTGTTGTTTTTAACAACCGCTTCTGCTTTCAATAAAGCTCATTTGGTATCTTTGGAGCGCAGGGTTTTGGAAAGAGGGGGCGTGGTTAATTCAACGGCTCAGTCTCGTGGGAGTAGAACGGCTAAAATCGCTTGCAGCACCTTAAAGCTACACCTAAAAATGTATGAATGTCATTGCGTTGACCAAAGTTTTAAACTAAGTGGCATTTAATTTAAAGAAACATAGCACTGGCATACTTTCCAATAGAAGTTGGCCGATTGTGGATTTTGCAGATACAGATAACTTAGGTGGTGGAAAAGGCTGATAACCAATTAATCGTCCGATAGTTTTTAAAATCGATCAAACAATTTCTTAGTCTTTCCTTTTTTTACAGCTTTTTTTTACTATACAAAATAAAGATTTGGACATTATTAAAAATCAAGAAATTCACTCAGGACTTTTATTTTGAAATGAAGACATGGGTCTGTTACAAGGCTCTACATTTAAGTATTTGCCATATTAAGCTGTTAATAGCCTATATATTCACCAGACGAAAGGTTTTTATTATTATTCACAAGATTCGAAGTCGGAGACTTGATGTATGTGCTGACGGGGCACGTGTCCATATAATTGCATTTTTCTTTGCATGCCCTCGCTTAAAACATTTGATTTATCTAATCAAAAAACAAAATATGCACTGAAGTGAGGATAAAAAATATGGATAAATATTGTTAATGATGAAAGATTTAGATATTTGCAGATACAGTAACTGATAGTTCCAAAAAGCTTTATAGTATATATATATATATATATATATATATATATATATATATATATATATATATATATAATGTAACAATATCTATATGTATGTACCGCTAATGCGTAGCATTGCTTTTCTGCAGCACTTAGAAAAATTGCCCCAAATTTATTTAAGTATTTTTTTTCTGAGGATGTAGACATTTTTGTAACCAGTAGACATGTTGAAAAAAAAAAAAAAAAAAAATTAATAAATAAATAATAATAACAATAATATATATATATATATATATATATATATATATATATATATATATATATATATATATATATATATATATAATACTTCTAATATTTTATAATATATATATATATATAACAATAGCTGAGACTAAAAATATTAGAAGTATTATATATATATATAATATATAATACTTCTAATATTTTATAATATATATATATATATATATTTATATATAACAATAGCTGAGACTAAAAATACTAGAAGTATTATATATATATAATATATAATACTTCTAATATTTTATAATATATATATATATATAACAATAGCTGAGACTAAAAATATTAGAAGTATTATATATATATATAATATATAATACTTCTAATATTTTATAATATATATATATATATATATTTATATATAACAATAGCTGAGACTAAAAATACTAGAAGTATTATATATATATAATATATAATACTTCTAATATTTTATAATATATATATATATATATATATATATATATATATAATATAATATTTTTAGTCTCAGCTATTGTTATGGGTAGATTTTAAACCTATATTTAATGAGTATTAAATATCATTTACAGAAATTGCTTTACACAAACATTGCAAAAAAAAAAAAAAAGAATAATAATTAAAAAAAAGTGTGGCCTTATTAACCACATTTTGTAGCAACTGTACATTCCTATGTGTTGTTTTTTTGGATGTGATACTGGTTTGCTGGTTTCTACACCAGGCTTAACTAGCTTAACCAGCAAGACTTCTCTAGAAACACTATTCTGGTCAACAGTTTTAAAAGCTAAATTTTGCCAAAGCTTTCAAAGTTAGTGGCATCAAATCTTTCTCTCCTGCCCTTTTCGCTTCCTTAGTCTCATGTTCCTTGGCTCTCTTCTCTCATAAAGTGGCTTCTTGTTGCTGTGGAAGACCTGATTTATACAGCGACTCTCAGAGCTCTCCGTGGTCTCACTCGTTCTGTCTTCCACCATCATACTGTAAAAGAGGAATATTCCACGCTTCAGATAAATCAGGAGTGTGCAGGATGATCAAAATCGTATCTTTAATATCGCAAATAATTTATCCTTATCTCTGAATAATTTTAGTAATTTTATGCTACAATAAGGTTGTGTTTGCTAACATTAGTAAATGCATTAGGTATCCTAATGTGTCCTAATGTGTCCTAATGTGTGCATATTCATTGAAAAAAATCTATAATTGGTTAAATGAAGAAAAAAAACTTGTCGTGTCATTTACAAATCCAATATTTAAAAACATAAAAAAAATAACAACTTGTCTTTCATACTTCCAGTTTTATGTTCAAGTAAAAAAAAATAATCTTATGATTATTTCTTTAGAAAAGAAAATGGTAACACTTTATTTGAAGGGTCCACAATAACGCTCTAGTTAAGCATGAAAAAGAAAGTAATTAATAATTAACCGAATGCCATAATATACAACTTATTAAACATCTTACTTTTGTGGAGAAACTAATGTAATTAATGCTCCATTTCAGAACTCCATCAAATGTCAAGTTCACTAAACAATATTAAGTAATTAAGGCAAATTATTATTGGTTGATAATTAAAATATATATATATATATTTCCTACTTTTAACAAAATCAAAAATACGAAAAACAAGTCACTATATATATATAGTTAATTACATTAGTTTCTCCACAAAAGTAAGATGTTTAATAAGTTGTATATTATGGCATTCGGTTAATTATTAATTACTTTCTTTTTCATGCTTAACTAGAGCGTTATTGTGGACCCTTCAAATAAAGTGTTACCATTTTCTTTTCTAAAGAAATAATCATAAGATTATTTTTTTTTACTTGAGCATAAAACTGGAAGTATGAAAGACAAGTTGTTATTTTTTTTAATGTTTTTAAATATTGGATTTGTAAATGACACGACAAGTTTTTTTTCTTCATTTAACCAATTATAGATTTTTTTTCAATGAATATGCACACATTAGGACACATTAGGACACATTAGGATACCTAATGCATTTACTAATGTTAGCAAACATAACCTTATTGTAGCATAAAATTACTAAAATTATTCAGAGATAAGGATAAATTATTTGCGATATTAAAGATACGATTTTGATCATCCTGCACACTCCTGATTTATCTGAAGCGTGGAATATTCCTCTTTTACAGTACTGTATGATGGTGGAAGACAGAACGAGTGAGACCACGGAGAGCTCTGAGAGTCGCTGTATAAATCAGGTCTTCCACAGCAACAAGAAGCCACTTTATGAGAGAAGAGAGCCAAGGAACATGAGACTAAGGAAGCGAAAAGGGCAGGAGAGAAAGATTTGATGCCACTAACTTTGAAAGCTTTGGCAAAATTTAGCTTTTAAAACTGTTGACCAGAATAGTGTTTCTAGAGAAGTCTTGCTGGTTAAGCTAGTTAGTAAGCCTGGTGTAGAAACCAGCAATATATATATATATTTCCTACTTTTAACAAAATCAAAAATATGAAAAACAAGTCACTATATATATATATATATATATACAAACACAGTATATTGGATTTACAATTGAATTAATGATATGTCATTTAGGGGTCTGGGTAGCTCAGTGAGTATTGATGCTGACTACCAACCCTGGAGTCGCGAGTTTGAATCCAGGGCATGCTGAGTGACTCCAGCCAGGTCTCCTAAGCAACCAAATTGGCCCGGTTGCTAGGGAGGGTAGAGTCACATAGGTAAACCTTCACATGATCACTATAATGTGGTTGGTGCTCTTGGTGGGCTGCGTGGTGAGTTGTGGGTGTGGATGCCGCGGAGAATAGTGTTAAGCCTCCACATGCACTACATCTCCGCGGTAACGCTCTCAAAAAGCCACATGATAAGATGCGCGGATTGATGGTCTCATACACGGAGGCAACTGAGATTCCCTATCTGTCACTCACTCGATGTTGTGTCGATGTAGTGACACTAGGGGTCACTCCCCCGGACATACGGGTATAAAAGGAGCTGGTATGCAACCACTCATCCAGGTTTTGTGCTGAGGAGCCGAGACAAGGTCCCAGCCATTTCAGCGGGTAGTTCAGCGTTGTGGCAAGAGGGACACAACGTCTCGTTCCCGCCATCAGGGAACGGAGGTTACGAAAGTAACCAGGAGGTTCGTCCTCCGCCACCCGGATTGAGGCGAGTCACTACACCACCACGAGGACTTAGAGCGCACTGGGAATTGGGCGTTCCAAATTGGGGAGAAAAAGAGGAGAAAATGAAAAAAAAAAAAAATGATATGTCGTTTTGATTTAGCCAACAATGAGCAATAACTATGATACTTTTATTAATTGATTTTTCATCTGCTTTTAATATAATACAGCCACATTTGCTAGTAGACAAACTCATGTTTCTTTTTAAACTTGACCTCAACATTATTGGTTGGATTTTGGACTTTTTAACAGAGTGATCACAGTGTGTAAGAGTCAGTGGTGTGTTTTCCAAATGGTGTGCTTTATATTCTTCGACTGGTTCTCCCCAGGACTGTTGTTTTTCTCCCCTTTTATACATTATGTACAATAATGATTGTTGAAGCCACCTGAGAATAGATTTATAATTAAATATGCTGATGTCTCGGTGATAGTGAGCCTCCTTCAGGGGCAGGAACAAGATCACGGACCCGAAGTTGATGACTTTGTATCATGGATTGATCTGAGGAGCTCACCACCTGGTCCTTCTCTGTCTAAGGTTAAAGGTTCAGAAATTGAACTTTTGGACTATTATAAATATCTAGGAATTGTGATTGACAACAAATTGTGTTTCGAATCTTATGTTGATGTTGTCTGTAAAAAAGTTTGACAGCGACTGTTTTTCATGAGGAAACTGAAATCCTTTGATGTGTGTTTGACCATGATGACCCTGTTTTATAAGAGTTTTATTAAATCTGTTTGAACCTTTTGTATGGTTGCATGGTATGCAAGGCTGTAACCATGTCTTGAACATTCACTCATCTCAAATGACATTGACGAGCGGTGTTAGACTACTGAGCACACTAAAAATGTATCTTTTTTAAACCATTATGTTATTCCTACAACAACTTAATGACAATTAGACAGATGAACTGCAGCAGAACAGCAACAAGGATACCAATTA